>NC_046663.1:105324675-105325936 GCF_010883055.1 Belonocnema kinseyi | reverse complement strand
TCTTGGTCTAATGCCTTGACAAATTGTTTCATTAAACCAAGCTTTATGTGAAGAGGTGGTATCAAAATTTTGGACGAATTCACAAGTGGCTCTTTAACAATAATTTGTTTTCCAGGTTCAAATGACTCTCTTAGTGGCCAAATTTTCTTTTTGTAGTGGTTTTTCCTATCTCTACTATCAAACATACACAAATAACAAGAATATTTTGTAAATCCAGATTGTTGTCCTAGTATCATAGATAAAATTTTTAAGTCTCCACATATTTGCCATTTATGTTCCTCGTATTTTATTTTTGATAAAACCAATTCAATGTTTGAATACTCTTCTTTAAGCACAGTTGAATGCGCTAATGGTATAGGAGCGTACTTATTTGTGTTATGAAGAAGGACTGCTTTAAGGCTCCTCAGGTTTGTATATACCTGGTTTTAATTCGTCAATAAGTCCTTTTACGTCAATGCAGTAAACTAACTTCACTTTCGTCGGATTCGCTTAGATCTTCGGATGATGTGTTATCGCTTGGTTTAGTTTCTTTCACATTAATATGATTTGTCGAATGATCGTCTACATGCAGAGAATCTAAACGTGTTGTAAAACTATCTCGTGATTCTTCATTTTCTAAACCTTCTATAAGGATTTTTCCTGGAAACTCAACAGTTTTAGGACTAGAATAATGTACTTCTTTTTTCTTAATATAAGCTATACCCCCTACTTTTGTTGTACAAAAGTAGCAATCGTTTTCATTTTCTGGTTCTTTCCATTTTGTTGGTGCAATGAATTTCAGGGACGTCTTGTCCTGATTTTTAGTAACTCGACATATCATTATATGACACGAGTTACATACAAAGTGTGGTACCCAACTTTTGTGTTGCTGTGAACTCTCAATGTCAAAACATACTTCATACAAATCATTTATTGTTTCTGTTATTTTTCTTTTGTTTTTCGACCCAACAAATTTTGCACATACATGGTTTTCGATGTATTTTTTCCCGTAGAATTCGATTCTGAAGTCAAAAAAATAAAATTTTTCTTTATTTTTTTTTATTTAAAAAAAACCATGAAAAAACCGTAAAAAATGAGGTTTTTCGATCAAAACCCCATAAAAAAGTAGCTGGACCCTACTTTTTTATTGCAAATCCGGATTCAGCGTCGAAAAATACAAAAGAATATATACCAGGTGTATACATATGAAACCGGTATTTTTTCAAGAAAAAAACACATTTATTTCAAGAGAATGATAACAAATATTTTATTCAAAGTATGC
>NC_046663.1:105320398-105324575 GCF_010883055.1 Belonocnema kinseyi | reverse complement strand
TTGGTATTGGATATTGTTGACAGATGACAATACGCCAATTAGCACAAATGGTAAGTTCCGACAGTGCCTACAAGTGTGCCTACTGGCCCCTAGATGGCAATAGCGGTTTCATATGTATGAACCTGGTAGGTCTGGTCAATTGCACAGACACTTTTGTTTTTTTGTGGGCCTGTGTTATCTTCGATTCATGTAAAGTTTATCTGACAAGGTTAATTTTTGTTCCGGTGAATCTTTCACCTGGAATCGATGTAAACTTTATCTTAAATTTTTTCTGTGATCGTTTGTTCACTACTCGAACCCTCGCGAGACCACAAAAGAAGAAACACAATGTAATAGCGTAATAAACTTAAATTCTTACGTTATAGACTGCACAATTATGCGGTATATAATGTAAAAACTTGCAATGTACGATATCACGATTTTGCGCTATTATAATGCGATAATTACGATATATAGCGCATGAATTACGGTATATGTTGTAATTCATGCGATATAGTTTTCTCAGTGTATGGTCTTTACTTCATGTAATCATTGACGAACTTAATATTATTATTATCATTATTATTATTATTATTATCACACGTTCGTTCTGCAACACTGCTCCGACCCAGGTTGCTGATCAATCTCTCTAGCAATCACCCCAAGAAAAGATGCACACAAAGTCGTCTTGTGACAGTCGTCTCGCTGCCATTTACTTTGCAATGATACATTTGTTTCGTTAGTCGTCCATTTGTCATTCTCTCAACATGTCCCATGTGTCTATTAGCGTCTCTTCTGCACCACATTCTTGGAGGATATTCTCGTTACTCACTTTGTTCATCAGAGTTTTCCCGCATATCATGCGTAAGAATCTCAAGCCAATTGCGTTAATTTTACTCTTATCTTTTTCTTGATAGGTCCATGTATCGCTACCGTATAGTACAGTCGGTACAAATATAGAATTATGTATTGCCATTTTAGCTTTATTTGATATATTTTTACTTCTGATAAGGGACCCTACTCTACCAATAAGCTTCTTACCTTCTTTTATGCGTCTATCTAAAACCTCATCTCTTTTTACGTCCTTAGTAAATAAGCTATTAATGTATACGAACTTATCAACTTGTTAAATTCTCTCATCATTTAATACAATGAATCCCATGCTCTTTATGCTTGCATTTAGTTTATTCAACATTCTTTGCAAGTATTCGATTGACTCTGCCATAACAACCTTACCATTTGCGAACGCTAGCCCACGCACCCGTACTGTTTCGAGATCAACACCTTCTTTGTCGAAAAGAGCCATTTTTAAACACTTGTCCATGAATAATATAAATAACCATAAAGACATGACATATCTTTGTGTAACGACTTGAAAGATATCAAAACTGGCACTCAAATTCCCATTTACCCTTACACCCGCTTTGCTACCCATATATATTGTTTTTATAGCTTTTAGGCGCCATCCATTGGATCCATACTCCTTCAGGACGTCCCATAGTCTACTTCTGTCTACGTTGTCAAAAGCTCTCAAACTTTTTTCTGTGATTTGCCTTAAGCTAAATATTTGATCCATACATGACCTTCCTGGTATAAATCCACTTTGGACTTCCCAAATCTTTTCTTCTGTTGTTTTCATTACCCTAAGAATAAGTATTTTTGAGTATATTTTACTCACAGTACTTAATAAGCAATTAATAAGTAATTATTCCAGTGGCTTTTATCTTCCTTTCTTTTGTATATTGGTACGATAATCGTTTTTTTTCAATCGTCTGCGACATATCCCCTATCGAAACAGAAATTTATCAATTCGCACAGTCTATGTGGTATGTACTCGCCACCGTGTTTAAGCATTTCAGCGTTAATACAGTCTTCCCCGGCAGCCTTACCGTTTTTAAGCTCTTAATTATATCCCTAACCTCAGTGGCACATACTTTCTTAATAGAGTTTTCTAACACATCGTGTTCTACATCGCAGTTGTGGTGTCATATAGCTTCATTTTGGAATTGTCCCCTAAACTAGTCTGTGAAAGCGTCTAGTATCCCGTCTGCATCATATAGCATTTTCCCATTCCTATTTCTCATGTTGAAAAATTTTATACTTTCATTTCCTTTCATTTTTTTATAAAGCAGTTTCTTGCTTTCTTCAAAGTCGTTTTGTTTTTTCTTCTATTCTTATGCTCTAATTTTATCTTTAATTTCCTTCATTAATTGTTTGAGTATCCTCTTTTTGTTTTCTGTAATAATTTATAATTTTTCCTCCTCGCTAAGATCTGCGATGTTGAAAGTTTTCCTGTACCCTTCTTAATTTGCTTTTCGGGCATCCTGAATTTCATCATTCCACTACGCATCACCAGACATTCTCCCTACAACCTCGGTACCACACACTTCGATTGCACATCTAACAATGATATCCCGGAACTTTGTCCATGTGCCCTCTATATCTTTGTTTTTTATAAGCGCCTCCCATGTTCATCCGCAACAAGAAAAGTCAATTATACTGTGGCTATTTCCTTTGGACCATGTGTACATGTGGATTATTTTATGCCTAAACCAAGTATTTTTAATAAACAGACCCCTTTCTAAGCATAAGTCAACTAATTTATCTCCGTTATAGTTTGTTCTTGGATCCACAAAACTACCTAGTACTCTTTTTGTTTCCTGACTTTGGATGCCTACCCAACCGTTCATGTCTCCTAGTAGAATTATTCTTTTACCACGATCGCAAATATTTATTGTGTCCCAGAAGGCGTCTTTTTCTTCTCTGGGATCACTATCAACTGGCGCGTGAAAATAGTAAAGAAACATGAAAATAGTATTAAAATGAATAAAAGCAGATTAAAATAGTATCTTATAACAGGCTGCATTTTGTGAAACATAATTATAGATCGGATTTTTTATTTCAAACTTATCTTGTATGTATTGAATCAGTACTTTTCACTATTTTCTTTAATGCTCGTGCTTGGAAAAGAGAATTGTCGAACGTCAAGTTTTAAAATCGTCCTTTAGAGAAAATGTATTAATCCTTTATTGGTATAATAATTCGATTATTCAAATTGTTTAAAAATTCCACATAAAGCAGCCTACTATGAGACTATAACTGACATTCTGTAAGTGCTAGAATCAAATTTTTCGTAGTTTTGAAGATAGTTTAACCTAATTCAATTCATTTTGATACAATTTGCATATAGGATTCATAAGGAATAAGATATTATTCGAAAAGAAAAAGATTTAATGTTTTTTTGATTGGAAAACCTCTCTAAGACGTCATAACTTCAGAAGTATTAATGCTAGAACATTTTTTTGTTTTCCTTTAAATTGTTCAAAAATTCGTTTACTTTTTTTTGCTGTTTCGAAGTTTCACGTAAAAGAAACCAAAAAGGTAAAATAAAAAAACAGATGCTTTTCACACATTTTTTTAAATCTAAAAGGGAGGCAAAGTCAATAAATATTAATCACGTGGGAATTTATGTTCGAAGCAAAATAAAAATTTTTACTAGAGAAAATTTACTTGTTACTTGTTCTTTTCGCAAAAAGTCACATAAATTGATCAAAAAACAACAAATTTCGACTTATTTTGAAAGGGAGTCTAACGCTTTTTTTCATATTCGTTGAAAATACTCAGGAAGCATCCCCAAAACACAATTTCTACTGTACAAACCTCAGCCTGCTCTTTTAAGTGAAAGTTGGTTCTGGGTAGGCGTGTACACTGAGCGACTTTTGCTAGAATAAATGATAAAAATGAATGAGAATTTAGTATAATATCGTTTCAAAATAGGGAAAACAGGGTTTGCGTATCAAAAATTAATATAGCGGTTTTCAGCCGTCAAAACTAATATTCTTGTTTGGACAAATGGAAAGAACGTTGCATTAACTCTTATAAAACTTTCGAGAATTTAAAATTCACAATGTCAAAGTTAACAAGTGAAGTTAAAACGATAATCATACATTTTATTTGAAAGAGCGAAAACATCGTTTGAAGTTGCCATACAAAGCATATGAGAATCTCTAACGACTATACGAAAAATAACTCACTCCACCAAAAGATTTAGCCTTCAGAAGGAGGAACTAAATACAAAAATTAAATACAACTAAATACATAAACACGCGTACGATTATTATTTTTATTATTATTATTATATTATTATTATTATTATTATTATTATTATTATTATTATTATTACACCATTAAGCCATTT
>NC_046663.1:105311758-105320298 GCF_010883055.1 Belonocnema kinseyi | reverse complement strand
CTTTCCTTCGAACACCATAGTTTTTGTTTTATTTGCGTTAATTTTGAGGCCCATGCTCTTCATGCTTGCATCTAGTTTATTCAACATTCCTTGTAGGTCTTCCATAGACTCTGCCATAACAAACTTATCATCTGCGAACGCTAATCCTCGTGCCCTTACTGTTTCGAGATCCACACCCTCTTCGTCGAAGAGAGCCATTCTTAAACACTTGTCCATAAATAATATAAATAACCATGAAGACATAACGCATCCTTGTCTAACTCCTTGAATAATATCGAAACAGTCACTCAGTTTCCCATTCACTCACAGAAAACTTTTTTTCCTACTCTCAAACTTTTTTCTGTTATTTGCCTTAAGCTAAATATTTGATCCGTACATGACCTTCCTGGCATAAACCCACTGTGGACTTCCCAAATCTTTGTTTCTGTTATTTTCATTACCCTACGAAGAAGTATTTTTGAGTATATTTTACTTACGGTGCTTAATAAGCTAATCCCTCTTTAATTATTGCACTCGCTTTTATCTCCCTTTCTCTTGTATATTGGTACTATAATCGCTTCTTTCCAATCGTCTGGGACGTCTCCCATCTCGAAACATAAATTTATTAATTCGCAAACTTTATGTGGTATGTACTCGCCACCATGTTTAAGCATTTCAGCATTAATACCGTCTCTACCCGGCAGCCTTACCCTTTTTCAAGTTCTTAATTATATCCCTAATCTCAGTTACACAGACTTTTTCAATTGAGTTTTCCAACGCATCGTGTTCAACATCGCAGTTGTGGTGTCCTATAGCTTCATCTCCGAATTGTCTCCTAAAATAGTATCTGAAAGCCTCTAGTATTCCATCTGCATCATATACCATTTCCCCCCTACTATTTCTCATGTTGACAATTTCTGTACTTTCGTTTCCTTTCATTTTTTTATAAAGTAGTTTCCTGCTTCCTTCACTTAATTTAATCACTACATACATAATCGCACGCTTAATCGCTATGAAAATTCGGAACGGCTGCGGCTAGATTCGAACCTAACTTACCTAAAGCACTAACGCATTCCCTAAAAGCTAAATCCCACGGCTAACTTACATTATGGAATGTTTGGCAAAAATCTCGACTGAGCGGCGTCGCTTGAAAACTCTGGGCATTATGATTTCCAATGCTTAAATTGATTTTTGATAAAATACATTTTTTTAACGGAACTGATAATATTCTTGTATGAATAAAATTCTCTAATTTGATATCTCAGTAACTGAGTATAATAAACTTGAGTCTATTTAGATGTAATATTTAATAAATTGTACTTCTTAAATTAAAACTTATTACCTCAGTGTACAAATTTCGTGAGAAAGAATTCCAAATGTTTTAAATCCCATAATAAATGAATGGATTTAAAATAGAAACAGTTAACTTTTATTTAAAATATTGTGAATCATAACCCTTCGGCACGATCGGAAAATGGCCGAAACAATCGAGGAGCATTCTCAAACGAAACTACATGAAAAATCAAGAATAATGACATCATCGTTTGCTATGCGTCTCAGATTTCTGTCAACTTCATATTGACAATATCAATTTCTAAAATACGTTTTCCAGATTATGAAATTCACTATTCTTTTATTCAAATTATTTTTCGAAAACTCAGTAAAAAGAATATCATTTTTTCGTAGTGTTAATTCTTGAAATGGAGATTCATAATATTTCGTATTAACAATATTACTTTGTCATCTTCGTGTTTTAAATACTCGTATGGTAATATTAAACTTCGGTACTAAAATACGAATAAATATAATAAAACGTCGATTTTCCCTATTTTGGAACGATATTATACTCAAGTCTAATTCATTCATTTCATTAATTCTAACAAAAGGTCTCTCAGTGTATTGAAAAAACAAACCCACATTTAGTTCAAGCGTCAACTGAAAAAATATACCTAAGGGTACTTTCCAAAAACAATGTTAAAGAATGTTAAAAACATACAAGAAAAATTATATTAGTAATGTTTCGATCATCTGAGGTTTCTAAGCAGGTGAAATTTTTGGATATACTAAAAAGAAACGGTTTCAAATATCGGCAAAAGCCTGCGGAAGTTTTTATATTATTATTCAAGGTGAATAAATTTCTTCGTAATTTTTCTAAAACCGATTTCAAAAATTTTTAGAATCCAAAAAACAAATATAACAAATTTGATGCCTTGTCAATAATTTAAGCTCTATTTAGGAAATTTATGTTTTTTTGCAAAGCTTTAAAGTCACTGCGTAATATAGCTGATAGAAGACTAGGATGATTTATGGTTTTTTTCTAGATAGTTTAATAATGCGCACCTATAGATAGAAAATCATTCATCTATATCATGTAGAGTACTCTGAAGCTTTAAGAAAAAGAGAGTAATGTATTGATCGATATACTATAGAGATAATAAATTTAATTTAAAAAATTCACATTGCGCGCCTTACATAGATGTGAAGTCATATTTTTCTATCATTCAGAAACTCCCTCCCAACATCTTTCATCTCTTATTTCGCCATTGAAGTTTACATATTATGCAATTGATTATTTATTAATTTATTAATTTATATATATTAAGAAGCTTAATAGTTGTTTATGTGGCATGCGCTTACGAGATGTTTTCGGGGTTGCCTTCAGTTTCGTCTTCGTTCTCTAAGGCTAGCGAAAGAAAGCAAGACGATTTTCGTAATTAAAATCGCCAGACCCTGAATTAATTGTTGAAGTGATGTTTACATTTTTTCTTAAATTATGAGTGACAAAAAGTGTCTACAGACTAAACAAATCTTCAGGATAGTTTGCATAGTTTTTAAAACTTATTTTAGTTTTTTGAGGTAATATTGATCGGTCTGATTCAGATTTTCCACGGGCAGAAGTACAGAATATAAGGGGCCACAAATTGAATTTTTTAGCGTTAGGCTGTTCTTTATTTCCAATTGTTTTTATGTTCGACCCACCCTATATTAGGGTGAGCCAAAAAATGTGAACTTTCGAATTTTGTGTCGCACAAAAAGTCGAATTGTTCATAGGGGTAATAAAATTCTAGTTAAATTTTTTTTAACAACAATTCGTTGGTGAGTTTTGCATTTTAAGTATTCTTTATAAATTTGTTAATCTTTAGAGGTGAAGAAGACAAGGATTCTTAATGTACATTAAACTATCACTTCTGTCAGTGTATCTGACACCTATGCCTACAATAAGATTAGATTTGACAAAAGGTTGTCAAAGAAGCTTGAAATTGTTTATATTGTATTAAGATGCTAAACATTTATGTATAAATCCATACAGAATCTTTCGTAACCAATATGAAAGTTGAATATCAATTTTAAATATGTTTAAGAATCTAGTAAAATTGATGATTTTAGACCATTTGTATCAAAAGTAGCTGTTTTTAAAGGTCAATTTTATCAATAGAATTTACAGTCTTTACTAAAAAGACTGTAGTAGGAAATAATTTTTCAATCCATGAAGAAGCATAAATTCAAATATAAATAAAATCGGTAAATAATATGGACAAATGAAAATTATACTATTTTTGCCAAAAGTGAGATTTCCATTATGCATAATATTTTCTTCAAAATATTAATATAAGAATATTTTTTCGCGAAGTTCAAATGTTTTTGGGGGAATTGCTTATGATGTTCCGAAAAAACTGAATGCGTATCTTTTCTACGAATAAGAGACTGGAAGACTTAATGTTTAGTAAATAATAAAGAGGCTTGATATAAGAGGAGATAATGAACTTAGAGGAAAAATTAAAAAGAAAATCACTTTTATGCATTAGTCGAATTAAAAATAAACATTTCAAGAATGAACAATTATTTAAAAAAATTTTAAATAAAGTGAATCAATCGTGTTGATAATTGATTTTAAACAATTAGTTCCTGTTACTCAGAGAAGGTGCAATTTTGCTGGGTATCGATACAACACATATCGGATCTACACATGGTAGAACTGTGCATTAGGGTGGCTCAAAAATACTTTTTTTCTACAGGGTGAATACATTTCCCCCCTCCCCCATTCCATTCCAAATCCGAAAAAAGAAATTTCTTAATTTTTAATTTTTTTTTTATTTTAACAGGTGCCGGTTTTGACTTGCAGTTTCCCATGTAAAATGCATGGAGAAAAATTACTTTTTTGAGTTTTTGGAATAATTTTTTAGGGTTTGAAAAAATGTGACGAGAAAGTATGGGGGCCTGTACTGCCGTGATTTGAAAGAACACCGTTAATTGCATTTCGGATAAATTCCATGAGCCTCCTACCGGTAATTACAATTAGGTGACTTATCGAAATTGAAGTTAACGGTGTTCTTCTAAATCACGGCAGTGTAGAGAATTCTCCAACGAAGAATTTCATGTATCAGACATATGGGTTTGACATCCCTACACACCCTCACGAGTACCTGAAAACTACCCTTAAAACAAAAAATGTTAATTCTTTATAAAATCGACCTTTTGAGCAATGTATTCTGCTCTTTTTTTACTTTAAACGATTAATATTGATCTGGTGAAATATTTCTTATTATTGGTTAATTACTTTTTAATTATTAAGCAAATGGAATTTGTTTAAATAATTTATTTCCGACATTTTTTGTTCCTTAAAATTATTACTATTAGTCGACTGGCATGTTTAATAACATTAGTTCATTAATTTTGAATTGTTTAAACTAATGGAATATGTTAAAATTTTTTTTTAATTCGTTTTTTCCCTAAAAATGATTGCTATTGGTCAAGTGAAATATTTATTAACATTTGTTGATTTATTTTCACTTATTTAAACTAATGGAATTTGCTTAAATAATTTCCTTTCGAATTGAAAAAAAAATATTACTGTGGGTTAAGTGGAATATTTATCAGTAATAATTAATTAATGATTAATAATTAATTTAATAATAATGAGTTTATCAGAGTGAGGCATCTAATATTTGGCTAAGAAAGGGTCTGTATCTAGAGACGGAAGGATTCGTTATTGCGATACAGGACAAGGTTGTCAGCATCAGGAATTATCATAAACACGTGTTAAATCAAGATGTGATTGACCGGTGCCGATTATTTTGGAGATATCAACAAATCCATCGACCACATTATTGATGGCTGTCGCGTAACGGCTCAAGAGAGAATATATACGTACATACATAATGATATAGCGGGTAGTATGCATCTACAACTTGCCCTGAACCTAGAACTCTTAAAAGAATGGATGCCTTTTTATAGATACATTCCAATGCCCGTGTTAGAAAGCGTAGATTACATCTTATATTGGGATCTTACTATCCAAACGGATCATTACATCCCGGCCAATCGACCTGACATTGTGATGCGAGAAAAACACGGAAAAAAGTACGCTGTAAGATATACTCGGAAAAGTAAGGAAAGATTACTCTGTGGTATAGTAACGGAGCCCTTCGTGCAACCACAGAGTAATTCTTACACTTTGCAAAAAATTTATGAACCTTACTGCATCAAAATACAAGATTTAATCTGTGAAATTGTAAATCCGTATCCAGATCGAATGGGGATGAGTGATAATTCAACAATGTCACCCAGTAATCCCTACTTTGTAGCGAGCGCTAGATACAGCTTGCATTGTATACTGCGTGTCTCGCAAGAGTAGAGGTTGCACTTTCGCTCAGTAATCCTTGCTCCTTCTGGGAGCAAAAATTATAGTTATGGATTAAAAAGGTATATAAAAGGTATATGCCTGCGAGGCATATACCTTGAGTCAGTTACATCATAAAGTTCACACAGTTGACACACGAGAAACGTATTCTAACGCATAATATCGCACGCTGCGTATATCAGTCGAAATGGTCCTTATATACTAACCAGCAAAATTCTCACGGCTTGTGAGAAACGACTAGGGCCGGGCAAAAAATTGGTGGTTCCCCAAGTGATATTTCATTTTGTTACTTCAACGTCGAATTTTGTTTATAATGTTTCATTTAAATTTTATTTTATAACTATCTCATTTGATTATTTTTAATTTTAAGAATATTTAATTTAATGTGAATTTACTTCAAATTTATTACTCTATATTCGCGTCGAAAGTTCAGTAGAGAGTTACTTTCTGTTAGTTTTATAAGTGCTAGAAGATTAATAATACGAGTAAAGTAAATATTTTTCTCTAAAATATATTGAAACATACACATAAAAAATGAATTGTAATTGGAGTTCAAACAATAATATTTTTTAGTTGAAAATTCCACATTTTTGTACAAAATTCATGTTTTTGGTTGAAAATTAACCCTTTTGTTGAAAAATCTTATATTTGGGTTGAAAATTTAACTGTTCTGTCACTCACAGCAATAGGATATACCCGGATATCCCATTGGATCTCATTAATCTCCCAGGTTGTCCCAAGGATATCCTAGGGATAACCCGTCGGATTTCCTGCCAGGCGGAAATTTGGATATACTAGGGATAACCCCAGGATGTCCCTGGGAAGTTTCCGGGATATTCAAATGTCCCAAGTAGGATATAGAGAAACAATTTATATTCTACTTGGGTCATTTGAATATCCCGGAAACGTACCAGAGATATCCGATGGGTTATCTTTGGGATATCCTTGGAACAACCTTTTAGATAAATGGGATTAAGGGATTCATTTGGGATATCCCGGTACATCCCCTTGCTGTGAGGGGTAGATGATTAATCTTATTGGCTTCAAAATTCAACAATTTTATTGAAAATTAATGCCTTTTCTTGAAAATTCGTCTTTTTTCAGAAAAGTAATCTTTTTCCAAAAAAATTAATTTTTTTGGTTGAAAGAATAACCATTTGGTTATAAGATAACTTCTTCTCTTTTTTTTTACAAACGAGCATAAAAGAATATCATAATTATGCATGTATGTTCAAACATTGAAATAACAATATAAATATCAAACACAAAGTTCATATGTCATCAAAATGAAAGTTTTTGTCAACTGAAATTCAAAAACTTGTGTAATATCGCTTTAAGATGAGACTGTACAACGTTTGAGGTTTTATTTTGAATGTTTTATCCCAAAATTATCCATTTTTCGCCATTTATGATATTTTTTAATTTACATTTTTTCTAAAATTTATAAAAATGCAACAAAATAATTTTTATTTTATAAAATGTCTGAAATTTTAGTTTGCAGTTGAATGTTAAAAAAAGTGTGTTAAGAAATGATCTAATTTCGACAAGTTGTGTAAATTATTACAAAGTATTAAAATGTCTTAGTTTTTATTAGCTACATCTGTTAAAAAATAAAATATTTGAAAATGAGATTCAAAGAATATTTCTTTTCGTTTAAAAATATTTTCGTATGTACGTGATAGAAATCCATAAAAATTTTGCTCTGTAAACCTAGTTCTTTTTTAATTTCTCAGAAATAAATTTTAAAATATCCTTTCCGCTTCTTATTTATTGTAACATACTTTTCATATAATACAAAAAAATCAATTAGAATTAGACAAAAAGTTGGACAAAATAATGAACATATTTTATTTTTAGTGTAATGACATAATCTAAAATTGAAATCGAACTGAAGTTTGACTAATAATCACTCACTATTAAATAGTTGGTGATAGTGACTGACTAATTTTCCTTTCAATTAGTTTTTTTATTAATTCGAATTTAAAGAGATTCCAAATATTCATTTTGGAATTATATCATATTTTTGAATTTTTTAAATTAATATTATTTTAGCAGTATTAATCTGCTTTAGATTTTATGCTCAGGAAACAAAAATCCATTCACTTCTGTTGAATGGGTTTCGAGGGCTATTGAATTGCGTATCTGTCAGTGGAATTCCAGACTGCTGCCGATTGATTTTTAAAGATTTTTAAAGATCGTTATAATTTTTTGGGCCGAATTATATGGCGCAAAAGCTTTTAAAATATCTAGAACGTAAATAGCAAAAGAAATCTTGTAGACTTGCGCATGATTTCTTGTAATCTTTCTATAATTTATCAATTTAAAAAATCGTGTGAAATATGGCAGCTTAACCTCAAGAAAGTTGGTCTCATTCAAAAAGAAGGAAACCAATTCAATGTGACCTTGCTTGAAATGGTCATTGCAGTGTATGGCAGATTCGAAGCTGCTTGAGAAAATGACCGATTAACATAGTCGCAAACCGATTCAGTTTTATTTTTCGGAATCTGCAAATGACAGATACGCAATTCACAGCGTCGTGTTTTGAATGGATACTTTTTTCCTGGGTGTCTAAAGAAAAATAATTGAGACCCTTGTATATTACCCTATTAGCACTTGAAGTGTATTTATTAATCTCTGCCGTAATAATTAATATCTCCGGTACTAAGGAAAAACTTACGTAACTGACTTCACGATTACAATCTATTTTCTCATAACTGAAAATTTTAAGTACCACACTGAAAAAAATGGTTAGTTGCGACAAGAAGCTCCTTATTAGTAGAGTTGGTATAAGCTTAGGGTGACCATCCGTCCGGATTTTCCCGGACATGTCCTCATTTTAGGGCTTGTGTGAGTTGTCCTACAGGATTTTTTACTTTGTCCGGATTTTTGTCCGGATTTTGCACAAGATTAATTTTTATTT
>NC_046663.1:105307929-105311658 GCF_010883055.1 Belonocnema kinseyi | reverse complement strand
TAGCCTCAACCACTTTAATAGCAGCGGCATATATTACAAACTAAAATAGTTGGGCCTACTACTTTGTTAGTTGTCCCAACCAACTAGTTTTTTCAGTGCACCTAAACGAGAATGCCACTTAAGTAAGATTTCCCTTAGTACGGCGGACAGGAAGTTTATTATAATTTCAATATATGTTTTAGTTTTAATTAGAAAATAATGACTAATTAATAATTAATTATAAAAATAAACTTAATATTGTAAAAAATAAAACAAATCTCGCTCAGCGAATAACACTGTTTGAAAGTGGAGATATTACAATCTCACTCAGTAACATTTATTTCCTCGGTACAAACTGTACCTCTAACACTTTCAGTTAGAACTTGCAACAGTACGAAAAAGGAGATTTTACAATTTCACACTGCAAAGTTGCTGCGGGATGAGGCCCTATATTAGTATACTGGATTACTATTTCAAATTGCACGATCTACTTTGTATCTCACTACCCATCGCAGTATGAAAGAGGATAGTTTACAAGTTCTAAACTGTATAATTCACTATTTTTGATTTACAATGGGAAAACGTAATGTCTACCAGCTTGTAAATAAAACAGTACAATGTGGAGCAGTAATTTAAACAGCGCGTACCAATGATATTCCACTCTACATTATCAAACTGTATAATCGGTGCTTTATGTATTGTTACAAATGCTATTTCGACTGGTATACTTTCAGATTACTGGTTCACACTGCATTCAATACTGTGGAAACTGCTCATTTCACAGTAAATACGCATTAAACCTCAGCTTTACTGTTCGAAATTGTACACCTTACAGTGCATTTTTTCCGTGAAAGGTGGAAGAATCTACATCATCGACATTGCTCGTCCGCTTAACCGAAATTGGCAGTCAACCTATACAACCAAGATCCACAAATATAGCGAGTTAAGGCATGAAGTAAAGACAATATGGATGAATGTGAATCATGCATCTATTCATCCCATTGTGATTTCGGCTACAGGCAATGTGCACGAAAAATGCACTGAACATCTTGAACATTTAGGAGTCAGTAGGGTATTGGCAGCAGCTCAGAAGGCGGTTTTATTAAACACCCGTCGCATTGTAAGAAACTTTCTTGACCATCAGAAAGTGAGCGAATGAATCCCCGCGGAGTAGCAGATGGTAGCTCTCAGAAAGCATCCAGAGGTGGCTGATGCAACCTCTAACGCTCGTGGCCGCTCGTAATTGTATACCTACAACATCATTGCAGGAGGTATCATGCATCGTATTAAATTAGTTGAATTAACTTATAACATTCTAATCTCTTCAGTCACTTGACTTAGTCCGTGGCTATGATGTATAACCGGGTTCACCCGAGTAAAAGTTTAATAAATTGAAATATAATTAATTTATCAGTAATATTTAAGCAATAATTTGCATAAAAAAATAAAACAAAAAATTAATCAAACAATGTTGATAACTATTCCACTGAAGAAATGTTAATAATTTGTATCAAAAAAATATTTAAATAAATTCCATTTGTTTAAATAACTTAAAATGAATAAATTAATGTTAATAAATATTCCACTAGACCAGTAGTAATAATTTTTAAGGAAAAAAACGAATTTTTGATAAAATTGTTTAAACGAGTTAATTTGTTTAAACAATAAAAGATTAATTTAACAGTGTTAATAAATATTCTACTAGAGTAATGGTAATAAATTTGAAGGAATACAACGAAATTTCGAACAAAAATTATTTAACCCTCACACCACAAGGTGGGGTGTTTAGACACCCCAAGGCCCTATTTTGACGCAGGAGCTAGGCCTAGAGCGTCTCAAGGGGGTAGGGATCTCAATAGCCTCCTTTTCAGTTGTCCTCTGCACGTGGGAATGGATGAGGGTTACTAATTCATGCTACAGATGTTTTGAGAAGCGAAAATATGAATTTTTACTGTGTTATTTGGAATATGTGACACGTATCTTTTTCATGTTTTTAAGTATCTTTGTATGCTGCTTTTTATGCTGATGTTTATGTAACTGCATTTTTTGGGTGAATATATTATTTATGTTACTGCAAGAAGTTACTTAATCATTTATTATCTTTTATCAAATATATTGTGCGTTAGGAACTGTGTAAATAGCCTTTGTGTGTCCTATAACTGAAAAAAATCTAAGAAATGGAATTTTCTCGTTATAATTGAGCAGAAATTTATTGAAAAAGTCCTTTGAATAATTGTATGATTTTGTAAAATACCTTAGAAACAATATTATACCATAAATCATTCGTAATGTGTTTCAAAACGACTAGGGTGTGGAGACGCCCCATCTTGCGGTAAATGAGACTCTGTCTCACCGTGTGGTGTGAGGGTCAAGCAAATTCCATTTGTCTAAATAATTAAAAATTAATTCACCAATGTTAATAAATATTCCAATAGACCAATATTATTAATTCCAAGTAAAAAAAGACGAGAATTCAGTGTACAAAAGGTCAATTTCATGAAGAATTAACATTTTTGGTTTAAAGGGTAGTTTTCAAGTACTCGTGGGGATGTGTTAGCGGTGTCAAACATTTATGTCTGATACATGAAATTCTTCGCTGGATAATTTTCTACAGGTCCCCATACTTTCCCGTCACATTCTTTCGAATCCTAATAAATTATTTTAAAAACTCTAAAAAGTGATTTTTCCCCATGCATTTTACATGAGAAACTTCAAGTCAAGCCCGGCACTTTACAAAATAAAAAAAATTAGGGAATTTTTTTTTTCGGATTTGGAAAAAAATGGGCGACATCGTAGCCCTCTAGCATGTAAAGAAATTTGCCATGCATTTTTGGACCTCCCTGCTCTGCATAATAGGTG
The DNA here is from genome assembly GCF_010883055.1 of Belonocnema kinseyi. Classification (NCBI taxonomy): domain Eukaryota; kingdom Metazoa; phylum Arthropoda; class Insecta; order Hymenoptera; family Cynipidae; genus Belonocnema; species Belonocnema kinseyi. The sequence goes on along the minus strand of NC_046663.1, from coordinate 105,308,820 downwards.
TAAACATTAAATTTAGGTGGTCTACTCTACACATTTAATTCACCACACGAGAGTCTGCACGTGAAATCTGTACATTCACTTCCCCATGTAAAAGTCTTCACATTTAAGTGTACACAACCAATTCAATGCATTTAATTAACCACGTGAAAATTTACACATTGAATAGTATTTAAAAAAAGTCTGGACATTAATGTTTACACACTAAAGTCCACACATAATATAACTGTATAATAACTTGGTATTCTGAGAAGTCTACACATTAAATTGTACACCTACTGTGCACATTGAAGTGTGCGCGTTAAACTTAAATAAAATATCATTTTTATCGGTAAATGTTTATTACGATTCATAAGTTTGCATGCACATTCTCTGCAAAAGACCTGTTTATTTTCCTGTGAATGCACCTTGGCGGTTAGGCGCTTATTCCATGTTAGAGGACCGCGGTTCAATCCCTGAGTGTACCTTTAAAATCTTTTTTATATACCTTTACCGAATATTAAGTGATTTAAATTTAAGTTTAAGCTCTAGGTCCCCCTGCATGTACTTGGCAGCAACCTAGTGCGTGCATATTGGAGTAAAAAAGAAACCGGGTTTACGTACTTGATATGTCATATAGGCATAATAAACTAGTCTACACTGAGAGAACCTTTGTTAGAATTAAGTAAATAAATGAATTAGACATTATTAGAATATCGTTCCAAAATAGGGAAAAGCAAGGTTTTATTATATTTATTCGTATTTTAGTAGCGAAGTTTAATATTACCATGCGAGTATTCAAAACACGAAGATGACAAAGTACAGTCTGTCAAGTTAAAGCGTGGGTGGCTTTACTCGCAGTCGGTAAGGTGTATCGACATGATTTTGGTGTCAAAATATTAAGAAGAGCTCCCT
>NC_046663.1:105292106-105307829 GCF_010883055.1 Belonocnema kinseyi | reverse complement strand
TGAAAGAGGGAGCTCTTCTTAATATTTTGACGCCAAAATCATGTCGATACACCTTACCGACTGCGAGTAAAGCCACCCACGCTTTAACTTGACAGACTGTAGTATTCTAAATACGAAATATTATGAATCTCTATTTCAAGAATTAACACTATGAAAAACTGATATTCTTTTTACAGAGTTTTCGAAAAATAATTTGAATAAAAAGGATAGTAAATATCATAATCTCGAAAACGTATTTTAGAAATTGATATGGTCAATATGAAGCTGATAAAAATCGGAGACGCATAGCAAACCATTTTCCGATCGAGCCGGAAGGTTATGATTCACATTTTAAATAAAAGTTCTATATTAAAATCATTCTTTTACTATGGAATTTAAAATATTAGGGGTTCTTTCTCACGAAATTTATACACTAAGGTAATAAGATTTCATTTAATGGGTACAATTTATAAAATATTACATCTAAATACACTCAAGTTTATTATACTGAGTTACCGAGATATCAAATTAGAGAATGTTATTCATGCGAGAATATTATCAGTTCCGTTAGAAAAAATGTATTTTATAACAAATAAATTTAATGACTAAAAATCATAATGCCCTGAATGTGTTAATGCTTTAGGTAACACGGAGTGCCTGAACCAGTGATCCCAGATCTGAAACGAGATGTGGTCCAATACTATGACATGGCTATGTCCGTGTGAATACAGTAGGAGACGCTGTAAGTGACTGAGTTGCGCGCGCAACCCATTTCTCCTCTTCTGAATTTGAAAACTCGAAGGTGCACGATTGCTGGTCGGAGCACTTCGGCGATTCTATTTATATATCTATCTGCTTACTGCTTTGAAATAAATTCAGGAGATTCAGAGATTGAAATTTTAATATTTCCAGATTTCGATGCTGACGATTCTCATTATTTGAATAGATCGCGCGCCTCTTGATATGCGTATATTTTGAGGGTATGTTATTTTATGCATAAAATATAAATTATATAAATATTAACACTATTATATATATAAATATAAACGTATATTAATAATGATAATATTATAATTATGTTATATTGTAATAGTCTTATTTATATCTTGATCCGCATTTGAAAGAAATTAAAGAAATTGACGATTTTTGAATTCATCTCGTTTGGATAAAAACTCAATTATTTGATTGAAAAATTAATTATTTTGTTGAAAATGTAACTATTTTGTAAAAAAAGTCCTCTTTTCTATCAAAAGCTCAACTGCTTTTTAAAAATTTTCATTTTTTTTTATTTGAAGGTTCATCTCTTTCGTTGAAAATACATTTTTGAAACTGACAATTAATCAATACCATTTTTTGTTAAGAAATCATGTGTTTTGTTTAAAGGTCGTCTTTTTTTTGTAGAAATTAAATAGTTTTACGGAAAATTTATACTTTTTGATTAAAACTTACATTTTTCGGTTGAATTATCAACTATAAATATTTTTTGGTTGTATGTCGTTCTGTTTTAAATGCAACTATATTGTTAAAAATTAAAACCATAATTTTTGGATGGAAATAGTTTTTTTTTAAATTAAATAATTTCATTGAAAGTTCATGTGTTTTGTTGGAAATTGACCTTGTTTAGTAGAAATCTAATCTTTTTGGTTGAAAATGTATCATTTTTGGTCAAAACTGCAATTGTTTGGTTAAAATATCAACTGTACATCTTCTTGGGTTTAAAAGTCGATTATTTCACTAAGAGTTGAACTGCTTTGTAAAAAAAAATACTTTTTTTAACAAGGTCTTTTAATTATGGTTGAAAAATTAACTTAAAATTAAAATTCATTTAAAAATTCATGTCTTTTGTTTAAGATTTGTCTTTTTTTGTAGATCATCAACTTTCTTTGTCGAAAATTCATCTGATTGGTTGAAAATTTAACAACCTAGTTTAAAATTAATTTTTTCTGTTAAAAATTATTTATCTTTATCTGAAAATGTAACTATTATATGATTGATTAAAAATTAATCATATATATTGTTTAAGTTGGAAAATTGTTTTTTTTTATAGAACATTAATCTTCTTGGTCAAAAATTCACCTTTTCCCTTAAAAATTTAACAATTTTGTTGAAATTTTTTTTTTTTTTTGTTTAATTCGATTTTTTAGCACAGTTTTTATCTGGAAATTGTACTAATGAAAATTGAAACTTTATCCTGTATATTGTATTAGTTAAAACACCAATTATTTGATAGAAAATTAATTTATTTGGTTGAAAGGTAAACTTTTGGGTTGAACATTGATTTATTGTGTTAATTAGATTTTTTTTGAAGATTCATCATTTTAGTTAAAGACTGAAAACTCAGCTGTTTTGTGAACAATTTTTCTGTTTGGATGAGTTCAACAGTTTTTAATAAAAAATGTAAGCCTTTTTTTGTTAAAGATTCATAATTTTAAATGAAAATTCATTTCCTTCGTTAAAAATTTAAGGATTTGGTTGAAACTTCGTTTTTTTTTCAGTTGAAAATGAAACTGTTTTGTTACACCGTTCGATTTTAAAAATTGTCAATTCGTAAATAAGCTTTTGAGTTTGGATTTGTAAATAAAAATGTAAAAATTAATAATATAAAGCGACTTAAAATAAACGAATTCAATTTATAATTTAAAAAGTTTCCAATTAAAAAAGAATTGTAATTAATATATTTTTATTGATCAAAATGATTCAGTCTTTAACATTAAAAAAATTATTTATTCATTCTTCAATTCAAAGCAATGAAAGTAAGTTTATATTTTTTAACCAGAAGTTCTTGAACTATTCCGTTTAAAAATAAGTTTACACTGTTTTGTAAAAAAATAATCTTTTTGGGTTTAAAATTCAACAATTTAAACAAAATCCTTATTGACGGAAAAGTCAACTCTTGTGTAAAATTAATATCTTTTTGGATGAGTTCAACGGTTTTTAATTAAAAATTCAAACTTTTTTTGTTGAAGATTTATCATTTTAATTTAAAATGTAATTATTTTGTTGGAAATTTGTTATTCTCTTTTTTTTTAGTTGAAAATTCAATTATTTTGATAATAAGTTAATTTCTAACATTTTCAATTAGCAAACTAAAATTTTTATCTCTAAATAACAATGCAAAAATATTAATAATTTAATTTAATAATATATATAATAATAATAAATTTATTTAAAACGAATTACGAACTGAACTTTTTTTTGAATTATTATCATTTTGAACCTTAAAAATAATACGTAATTTGTATTTTTTAACCAGAAATCTCTAAAATGTTAAAGTCATAAAAATTTTTAAATGGTAATTTCGTATTTTAAAATAATTTAATTTAAAAAATTGTAAAATTAAAAGGTGTTAAAAGTTTGTGTTTTATACGTATGAATTATTGAGCGTTTAAATGAAATATTTCTGAATTAAAAATTTGTTAAGCTTCAGTTTTAAAAGTTTAAAATTCAAAAGATTTCCACCTCAAAAATATCATTTTCAGATTAAAAATTTAGAATTTTCTAATTTCATCCTGAAATTTGAATTGGAACAGGAAATTTTTCAAAGCAATTGTATGTATTTCTGAATTGGATTAGAGATTTTTTGAAAAAAAATATATAATTCAGATCTGGGACAAGCCATTATAAACAACTATTAAAAACTATACAAATTTGAACAGAGTGGTTCGAAATAGAAATTCTTGAATTGTTAAAATTGTAATGAGCTAAATTTTAAGTTTGAACGCTGCAATTTTAATTTAGAATAATATTTTAAATTAATTTATAACTTGACATTATTTGAAATAATTTGAAACACGATTTAGATTTTTGTAGTTTAAAAAAAAAGCTTTTGTGAATTGTAAAATATTTAAAAAGAATAACAAAAATTGTTGTGATTGTTAAGAAAATTGAAAATGATTTTTCAGTTTGAAAAATTAATTTTAAGTGAGTATTTGAAAAGATTTTAAAAATTAAAAAAAAAAAGGAATCAGGACGATTTTAAGGCAATTTTTTTATTTTGCAGTTTTTTTAATTTTAGGAAAAAAATATAATTAACACAATAAATGAATTTTCAACCCAAAAGTTTACTTTTCAACAAAATAAATTAATTTTCTATCAAATAATTGGTGCTTTAACTAATACAATGTACAGGAGAAAGTTTCAACCAAAAATGGAATAGTACAATTTCCAGATAAAAACTGTGCAACAAAATTGAATTTAACAAGAAAAAAAAACGAATTTTCAACAAAACTGTTAAATTTTCAAGGAAAAAGGTGAATTTTTGACCAAGAAGATTAATGTTCTATAAAAAAAAAAACGATTTTTCAACTTAACCAATATATACGATTAATTTTTAATCAATCATATAATAGTTACTTTTTCAAATAAAGATAAATAATTTTTAACAGAAAAAATTAATTTTAAACAAAGTTGTTAAATTTTCAACCAATCAGATGAATTTTCGACCAAAAAATTTATGATCTACAAAAAAAGACAAATCTTAAACAAAATACATGAATTTTTAAAGAAATTATTTAATTTTAAAGTAAAAAAGACGAATTATCGACAAAAAGTTGAATTTTTTAAGCGAAAAATATGAGTTTTCAATGAAAGAGTCATACTTTTAACCAAACAGTTAAATTTTCAACCATAATTAAAAGACCTTGTTAAAAAACGTATTTTTTTTTACAAAGTAGTTCAACTCTTAGTGAAATAATCAAGTTTTAAACTCAAAAAGATGTACAGTTGATATTTTAACCAAACAATTGCAGTTTAACAATATAGTTGCATTTAAAACAGAACGACATACAACCAAAAAATATTTATAGTTGATAATTCAACCGAAAAATGTAAGTTTTAATCAAAAAGTATAAATTTTCCGTAAAACTATTTAATTTCTACAAAAAAAAGACGACCTTTAAACAAAACACATGATTTCTTAACAAAAAATGGTATTGATTAATTGTCAGTTTCAAAAATGTATTTTCAACGAAAGAGATGAACCTTCAAATAAAAAAAAAAAATGAAAATTTTTAAAAAGCAGTTGAGCTTTTGATAGAAAAGAGGACTTTTTTACAGAATAGTTACATTTTCAACAAAATAATTAATTTTTCAATCAAATAATTGAGTTTTTATCCAAACGAGATGAATTCCAAAATCGCCGATTTCTTTAATTTCTTTCAAATGCGGATCCAGATATAAATAAGACTATTATAATATAACATAATTATAATATTATCATTATTCATATACGTTTATATTTATATATATAATAGTATTAATATTTATATAATTTATACGCATATCAAGAGGCGCGCGATCTATTCAAATCATGAGAATCTTCAGCATCGAAATCTGGAAATATTGAAATCCCAATCTCTGAATCTCCTGAATTTATTTCAAAGCAGTAAGCAGATAGATATATAAATAGAATCGCCGAAGTGGTCCGACCGGTAATCGTGCACCTTCGAGTTTTCAAATTCAGAAGAGGAGAAATGGGTTGCGCGCGCAACTCAGTCATTTACAGCGTCTCCTAATATATTCACAAGGCCATAGCCCTGTCATAGTATTGGACCACATCTCGTTTCAGATCTGGGATCACTGGCCTGAACATGGGTTTGATGGAAAAAAAATTCACTACAGATGTTCCAACGGGAATTGATTAGTACATTACAATAAAGCATCTAAAGTGGGACGATGGTCGTGGGGGCTAAAGCGTAGGCTTTGGATCCACTCCTTCGGCTTGCGGGTTTGATTCCCGCCTCGCACTCTGGAAGAGTCTCGGTGGCCCATGCGGTGAACACTAGCCTAGCAAGGGAGTTGTTCATCTCCGGAGAGTCGTGGGACCGGTACCTCTAGAGAAAAAGGTTTTCTCTAAGTACTTAAGGCTGTTGCTCTTGGTGGTTCGGAACCCACCTTAAACTGTAGGTCCCCCTTCCACCACCAAGTAAGTGTGTGGAGGGTGTGTAAAGGAATAGAGAAGGTGTAAGAAAAATGTAAACCCTTAGGGGACAATTAGAAGCTTCTATTCCAATAAAGCATCTATGCTGAATTTCAGCAATTTTCGCCGGGCCGTTTCTAAAAAAAGTGCGTTTGAAATTTACAAATATCAAATTGTCAAATTTAAGTAATTTACTATACAAAAATAATGTTTATTGTATTCATTTAACTATATGATTATCATTTCATAATCATATAATATTAATATTATAATATTATTAATAATAATAATATTAAAATGCACACAATGTTAAATTATTACTAATTTTTAAAAATAAATCTCTTAAGAAACTGTATAATTATAAAATAATTACGAAATAATTTCATTATATGCGCATTCATTTTCAACATAGTACAAAAAATTAAATTTAACAGTTATAAGTATTTTACAGTGATTATTATTTTATATATCTTGTACAAAATATATCCATTAATATAACACAATTACATTAAATTTTTTATAAAGATGTATAGAATCAAATAAAGTTCGTTTTTCTGTGTCTTTTATTCAAAATCAAACGTGACGAGAGTTGTATTCTCGAACTGCTTTTAATAAAGTCTCATGATACTAAGCATTTGTATAAGCTACTTTATATTTACCCCAGGTTGTTTTGAAATCGGCATGAACAGATTCTATGCACTGTTCACTAAAAAATCCCAGGGCTTTGCCTGTTCTGCGACAGAAATGTAATATATGAAAAAACACTGCATGAACTTTTTGTGTAATAGATATCCTCAAGTTACAGTAGCTTTCTTGAAATGCAGAAATATTTTTCTTAAAGTTTGCTTTTAAGTCATGAGAAAAACAAAAATCTATAACTGCTAGAAACACAGAAAAAACTAAGAATAAAATTTGTTGCAGGAAATGTTTCAGACACGAAGGAATAATAAGGAGGCTTAACTCCATTCCCCTACTTGGCAATAGAAACATTACCGTAAGTGATACGCACATTACAGGAAGATCTTAGATTTGAGTGCGCAGGTGTCGTCTTCCTATACATGGAAAAGTGTGCGAGTGAGAAAGTTCGTCAAATTGACGTAAGTTGAGAGGTTCTGTTTGTTTCTTTTGATGCAAGTGTCAGAAATGTGTTGTAAGCCATGAGGTGTCAAATTCTGGGTTGTGGACGAAGTTACACGCCGAAGAAGGCAAATACATTTCGGAAAGGACATTTTGAAGCCTTTAAAACATTTAAACGAGCGACCTGGAACTTTAAAGTTTAAACATATCTACCTCTAACTTACGTCAATTTGACAAACTTTCTCACTCGCACACTTTTCCGTGTATAGTAAGAGGACAACTGCGCATTCAAATCTAAGATCTTCCTGTAATGTGCGTATCACTTACGGTAATGTTTTTATTGCCAGTTTCAGATGGCTTCCCACTCGCAGTTGGGTTTCCTTATTATTCCTTCGTGGTTTCATAGCGATAAAGTTTTGTTTAACCAACTTCGCGTCTTTCAAAAAACGTGTGTTTTTCATAGAAAAACAAAAGAAAGTTTACCGATATTTATGTAAAGTTTATCCTGTGAAGTTATTTTTTGTTGCAGAGAATCTTTCGTCGGAAATCGATGTAAAGTTTATCTTCTGTTTTTTTCTGTGAATTCTTGAAAACACTTTGAATATTTAAGGCATTTTATACAACAAAAACTACGTGAATGTCTATATTATTCAATAGTATTTTATTTAACAGTCCTGCGTTTGCCGGCAATTCTTGTGAAATGCTTTTAAATAAAATAGACATTTTACGAAGTTTTTTTGAATCAAATGCGTTAAATATGTCAAATGTTTTACAGACATTCTATCAGTTGTAGATTCTTAATTTTCCCAAGATTTAAAAGCAAACTTTGAAAAAAATATTCCCGCATTTCAAGAAAGCTACTATAGCTTTGAGAAATCTATTACACAAGAAGTTCACGTAGTGTTTTTTCTTGTATTACATTTCTGTCGCAGAACAGGCCAAGCCCTGGGATTTTTAGTGAGCAGTGCATAGAATCTGTTCATGCCGATTCCAAAACAACTTGGGATAAATATAACGTAGCTTATACAAATGCTACACGGAAAAAAATTCTGGAGGCGAACGAGTGAATCGAAAATATATTAAACTCAAAGAAAGGTTACGCTTGGATTATGTAAGACGTTTAGTTAGATGAATTAAACATTTAGTTACTTTATGTAAATTGTTCTCGTAAATCAGTAATGTGGATAAAATTGCTAAGTTCGGAAGTTTATTATTTTCGACAGATTATGTATAATTGTATTATCTTCAGATTAGAAAAAAAATTTAGTTGTTATAGAAATATATTAACTTACAGTAGCTAATCTTTCGGCTGGTATCGCGAAAATGAATTTCCCTGAAATCCGTGTAATGCATTTAGAGGTCAAGTTTGTTGTTTTTAACGCGTTTCTTCATATTTCAATATAGTTATCGCTTAAAATCGAAACAAATGTAAATTATTATTACTGCATCATAAACTCCATTTAATATTAACATTCGCGCACATTTTAAGTGGTAAAAAGCGTTTAATTGTCCAAAGTAAATCTCAACTGTCACTGCTCCCGATTAGACCGTCGCCATTTTACTTCGCTGCTCCCATAATGCACCGGCGCTCTTCCGATAACTGCTTTAGACACCAATTCTTAATATCCCTCTAATAGCTATACTTATTAGGGGTTTGACTATACGATATCCCTGGTATATGGAAAATGGTCAAGGATATTAATTTTCGCTGATCCAGGGATCTTTCTAAATTCCTTCGTTCGTTTTAAGCTAAATGTTTAGCTATAATAAGGAATAATATCCCTGTCACAGCTCAATTTTTTTACCGTATAAGTATCCTGCAATTTTATTAAAAGCAGTCCGAGAATACAACTCGTGTCATGTTTGAAATTGAATAATAGACATAGAAAAATGAACTTTATTTGTTTCTATAAATTTTGTAAACAATCAAATATAATTGTGTTATTATTTCGTAATTATGTTATAACTATTCAGTTTTTTAAGAGATTTATTTTAAAAAATTAGTAATAATTTAACATCATGTGCGTTTTAATATAATTATATGATTATGAAACGATACTAATATAGTGAAATGAATACAATAAATATAATTTTTGTAGTAAATTACTTAAATTTGACAATTGGCTATTTTTAAAATTCAAACGCACTTTTTTCGAAACAACTCGGCGAAAATTGTTGAAATTCGACACAGATCCTTCATTTCAATGTATTCCTGTTGGAATATCTGTGGTGCAATTTTTTTCCATTAAACCCATGTTCAGGCACATCGTGGCAAGTTAGGTTCGTATCTCGCCGCAGCTGTTCCGATTTTTCATAGCAATTAAGCGTGCGATTATATATGTAGTAAATAAATTAAGTATATAATAATTAAAATAATAATTGTACGCGTGCTTATCTTTTTAGTTGTATTTAATTTGTGTATTTAGTTCCTCCTTTTGAAGGCAAAATCTTTTGGTGGGGTGAGTTATTTTTCATATAGTCGTTTGAGATTCTCATTTGCTGAATGGCAACTTCAAAAGATGTTTTCGATCTTTCAAATAAATTGTATCAATATCATTTTAACTTCACTTACTAACTTAAATATAGTGAATTTAAAATTCTCGCAAGTTTAATAAGAGTTAATGCAACATCCTTTCGATTTGTCCAAACAAAAATATTAGTTTTGACGGCTGGAAACCGCTATATTAATTTTTTATACGCAAACCCTGCTTTCCCTATTTTGAAACAATGTTATACTAAATCCTCGTTCATATTTATCTTATCCTAACAAAAAGTCTCTCAGAGTACGAATTAAAAAAGACGTTTGTACATTCGGTGACGCTATATTTTTTCAATGCATTTTAGCCTGCTAGACTTAAAAATCGATTAAAAAAATTTTTATGCTTTGGTTTTCGAAACTTTTGATGTTTATTTTCGTCTAAAACGATGAATTAAAAAAAAGTGGGTTCAATGCAACATCAACTACTAAATTGATCAGGGGAAATTGCATTTATAATAGTTTCAGATTCGATCATCTATACTTTCATACCTTTTGCAACCATATTGGTTGTTTCTAATTTCAGATATTGTTCACAGAGTAAAGCTACCATCGAATTTCTTTTTTTGAAAATTTATATTTCGAAAAATTTAGCAGCACTAAATAAAGAAAACTACTGTAAACTAGTCCCACTCTCAGCAGATCACTTGACAGCATTATACAATGCGCCCATGGCTGATAATACATACCAGGATTGCCCCGTGTAGAAAGGCTTACAAGAAAAATCTAACACAAAATCAAACAATTCATATGACATATTGGAGTACGTCTTTTTATTTATGGTAGCCTCAAAAAGCATACAGAGGTATAGCTAAAATAGATTAAATGCTCGCAGTCGATGCGTAATAACAAGAGCAGTGAAAAACGTACTTTGAACTATACATTATACGCCTTATTTTGCGAATGATAAAACATCGTCACTAGAGATTTGAAATAGCTATTCGTGGTTCGGATATCCCTTTAAGCTGCAGGTACAACCATCAATCACTTGGCCACAGTCTAATAAATGGAAAATAGAATGAAAAGGAAAATGACAAGATATCAGACCCCCAAAAATTATAACTCCTTGATATAAAGTGCCTTCACTCAAAATATCATTCAACTCTTCTGAAGAAATCTGTATCTTAAGTTAAGCCAGAATCCAAACCGTACATCTGCTGGGAAGCCAGGCGCTCTACCACCTGAACTGCTGGGCTCGTTCTTGTAAGTTCCTTCTTTGAGGTCATGTAATAAATTATAATATAATTTGTTATCTTAGGGGATTGTCTTTCTGCATAAGTAAAAAAAATGTGTCTCCCCCAAAAGCTCACGAGTAGGAACATTTTTTTGACTTTTGAATTGCAATAACTTGAAGTTGTAACAAAAAAGTTGGAAAAATTGCATTATTATTCCAAATATATATATTTTTTTCACCGAAAACTCGCAATAGGTTAATTCGGTGACTAAATCATTTCGCGGAACAAAACTATGACCATTTTCTTAACATATAAGTCTTTAAGTCAAATAATAGTGATCAATAAATTATTTAATTATTAATTTAATAATAATTAAGTTGCTTTAATTAATAAATAAATAATTGTTTAAATCTTTTAATTTCGATCACCCATCATATGTGCATTTTTCGGCATTTTTAATGAAATTTTTATTAATGACGCTCATTATAGATCAAAAATAAATATTTAATCATTTTTAGTCAAGGAATTAAAATTGTTCAAATAAGTAAATGTCCATTACTCATCAAGTGTGCATTTTTAGCACACTTGAGGAGTGATGAAAATTATTAATTTTAAACAATGGTTAATTTATTTATTAAAAATGATTAAATATTAATTTTTGATCTATAATAAGCGTGCTTAATAGAAATTTAATAAAAAATGCATATTTAGTAGGTGATAGAAATTTATTCATGTGAACAATTACTTATTTATTAATTAAAAGTGTTTTTTTATTATTAATTTGATAATTAAATAATTTAATAATCACTGTTACTTGACTTAGAAACTTATACGCTATGAAAATGGTCGCAGTTTTGTTCCTGTACGATTTAGTCACCGAATTGATTAAGGTTACACTTTGCAAGTGACCTATTAGGACTGTTAATCATTTTTAGGTCTGGTCATCAGGATCTAAGCTATAAGGAATTAAAAAAAAACATGTGATTTTTGGCAAAAAATTGCAAAAAATCGGGGTTCTTTAAAAGGTGGTAACTCCTAGACTCTTGATGGTGTCGAAATCGCCTAAGTTTCATAAACTAATATTAGCTAAAGATGTTCTAATATTATATATATTATTAAACAACACAATTTTTTATAGACAAATTATTTGTTGAAAAAATATTTTTCATGATTTTTCATAATCATACGTTTTTTCTAGTTATATGGCAAGACATTTTATGAAAAAATGCAGTAATCAGGCATTTTTCGAGAGAAGAAATCGTTTTTTATTTTTTTTTATTTTTAATTATTTTATTAATCTTATGATTTTTCAAACAAATTTAATAAGCAACTGCATTATTCGGGCATTTGTCGGCAGAAAAATTCGGGTTTTTCAATTTCAGTCTTTTCAGATGGGAACTTGATGGGAATTTCAACAACATTCATGATAAGTTGATAAATTATATCATTTCTTTAAACAAATTTAATGAACAAATGCATTAATCAGGCATTTGCTTCCAGAAAAATTCGTTTCTTTCTATGTCAACAGTTTTAATTAGGATATCGAAAAAAAAATTCCATCGACAGATGCTCGAATAATGCATTTGTTTATTAAATTTGTTTGCAAAAAATATAAAATTTATCAACCAATTATGAATTTCGCTGAAATCATCATGAACTTTCCAATTAAAACGATTGAAATCGAAAAAAACGAATTTTTCCTTCCACTGATGCCTGAATAATGCATTTTTTTTGTTAAATTTGTTTTTAAAAATCATAAAATGTGTCAACTCATCATGAATGTTGCCGAATTTATTATGAAGATCCCAATCAAAAGTCTGATGTTGAAACAAAAAAGAATTATTCCTTTGGCAGATGCCGCAATAATGTATTTGTTTATTAAATTTGTTTAAAAAAATCATAAAATTGATCAAACAATTATGAATTTTGCTGAAATATCATAAAGTTACCAACTGATAAGACTGCCATTGAAAAACCCAAATTTTTCTGCCGACAAACGCCCAAATAATGCATTTTTTAATAAATTTGTTTAAAAAATCATAAGATAAATCAACAAATTATGAATTTTGCTAAAATTATCATAAATTTCCGAATTGAAAATATTGACATAGAAAAAAACGAATATTACTGTTGAAAAATGCCTGATTACTGCATTTGTACATTAAATTTGTTTATAATATTAACAATTATAATCAGAAAAGACATTTTTTTACATAATATTGTTTCGATTCTGATTTCTTGCAACATAACTTGAAAAAACGTGTCGAACAGAAAAAAGGCCATTTTTTCGTCATATTTGTTTATTTATAAAAAAATTAAAAAAACCTAATTCAAAAATCAGGCTGGACAACTCTTTTAGAAATCTTATTATTTTTTCTTCGAATTTTTTGGTCGATATCGGTGAAGATTTGTGGGCTGTACGTTATTCTGAACCAAACAAGTAATTTGCCGCCTCAATATGCGGCACTTCTTTAGGTGCGAAACCAAAAAGTCTTTATTTTTGTTTTATTTTTTTTGTTTAGAAGAAACTTGAAGGGCATTAAAACAGAAACATTTTTCTTCTTTTGACTTTTTTCCATATCGTGCGTTATATTAATCGCATTGATTTCTTATTGAAAATAACAATATCTGCAGATTTTGGAAAAAATTTAAAAATGTTCGTTGTTTCAATATAGAGATATACAATTGAAATTATTGTAAACAGCAGACGACGAATTCAGTAACCATTTTCATAGGCAAAATTGTCAAAAAACTAGCAAAAAGCTACAATACCGGCGCTTACTTTTTACAAACTATTTTCGACGCCCTGATTCGCAAAGATTCATCATTTTTAGATATCGAGAAAGTGCACTCGGAGAGATTCAATGCAAAAAATTAATTGTTGTATTATTATTACTATTATTTAATTAATGAAATTAAATAATTCATTAATCTAAATAATTAAATAAATTAAATTAAACGATTCAATAAATTTAATTTAATAATTCAATTAATTTAACCAAATAATTCAATTAGTTAATCGGTGGCTTTGTCATAGGCCCTTCGGTTTGATTCTAGAGGAATCAAAAGCGAACTGTCCTACCTACTATATAGTCCTAACGACTGCGCCATTCAGTTCGCTTTTGATTCCTCTAGAATCAAACCGAAGGGCCTATGACAAAGCCACCGAACGCGTCCTCGGGTTGCGGATAGAGGGTCCCTGTACCAAGGGTTTCTGCTGAATATGGTTACAAAAATGAATAGGGAGTCGCGGACAATTGTCCAGGGCTGGTCCCAAAGGAATTAACCCCCAAGCGGAGGTGTGAAAACCGTGCCGAAAGCTGAATGGCACCTGGGTGAGGTGTATAGAACGGTGACTCTGGGATACCGGGTGACCTCTCAGAGTACGCAGCCTTATCCTTGCATGCAGGGCTCTACAAGGATGGACGAATCCCTTTCTCTAGCTTCTCGTGGGAACAACAATGACAACACCAAACATAGTTGTAGTAAGTGGGGTTCAAAACAACAGAAACCGCAGGGCTCCCGACAATGGGTCGGCCAACAGGGCCGACCAATCTAGAGCTGGGGGAGCCAATGAAAATGGATTCAATGCGATGGATCGGCGGGATCTCACGACCCTTGGGTGAACGGAGCGACTGAATCACGACCTGCTAGAGTGCTACGATGCGAGTGTGGCCCCTGAATGGGGTTACATGGCACGGCTGCATGCTCTGTGGTGCGAGAAACACCCGGAGCTATCGCACTTTTCGCAGTAACGTCTGCGAAACCATGCTGAACCACTCCGTAAAAGGGGCTATGTAAGTGGAACGCCTACTCTACCACAGCTAGAACAAGCCGGCAATAGAGAAAGAAAGGCGACACTAAGACCAACCGTAGGCAGGCATCCAATAGATGACGAGCGATGCTTTACGACCCGGAGAAACATTAACACCAAGGTTTCTCTCAAGCCTAAAGATCTGGCTGAAATGGATGACGAGCTTCGTGGACATTTTTTCGGAGAATCCGACCTCTGGGCTATCAATAATTGTGTGTATAATGCAGCGAGAGCTTCGGTTGATGCGAACCGTAAAACAAAACCAACGGTTGATCATAAGACCAAAAGACGAATGCATCAACTTGCCATAAAGTTAGGCTGGGCAAAACAGTCCGCGTCCCGCCTTCAGTGTGTGATTGACTACATCACATCTGGCAGGAATTTTACCGCTAAGGTTCGAAAGTTCGCGCGTGAACTCCGGACCCGTTATCACACACTTAACAAGTCAAAGCTGCTGACCATCAGGCAGCATATTGTTGAGAGAATACGGATACTATCTGACGCTAAGATAATGTCTTGAGCGGAGGGAGAGGTCGGTCAGAGAACATCAACAGTTTCTCTCTGACCCATCTCGACTCTTCCAAGACCCTCCAGTTACTGTCGAACACCCACCCAAACCAGAGGAGGTCGAAGTATTTTGGAGAGAAGTCTACGAAGTTCAGTATAGACTGGACGAAGACTCAAAAAATATAAATAGCTTCAAGGAGTGATGTGTTGTCCTCATAACACCTGATAAAGAATGCCCACCCATCACTACTGAGGAGGTGAAAAAAGTATTAAGAGGGATGAAGAACTATTCCGCACCGGGACCAGATTGTATCAAAACCTTCTGGTGGAAGAAGTTTTCTTCAACCCATCAGCATTTGGCCCGTATTTTCACCTCATATTTGAAGTCGGAAGAGCCGATTCCAGAGTAGTTGGTGGAAGGGCGCACAATACTCCTGCCGAAAATAGGCAACTTAGCTGACCCGCAGAATTACAGGCAAATAACTTATCTGAACAGACTTTATAAGATATTCACAGCTATTCTAAATGATAGGATTGTTCGGGCAATTGAACCTGTGTGGCAAGAAATGTATGAACAACGAGGATCAAAGAAAGGCGTAGTCGGATGTCGGGATACCCTGCTCATCGATAGATGTGTCTGCAAAGATGCAGCATTCTACCAGCGTGACCTATCGATGGCCTGGATTGATTATCGGAAAGCTTTCGATTCGACCTCTCA
>NC_046663.1:105290421-105292006 GCF_010883055.1 Belonocnema kinseyi | reverse complement strand
GAGAATGAAAAGAAAGAGAGGTATCGAGACCTTATAAGGGAGTTGCAACGATTGTACCCGGAATATTCTGTTAAACTAATCGTTCTTATCATCGGCGCTCTTAGAGGTGCCAAGCTTTCACTTGCTAATGGCTTAAAAAGCATCCCTGCGTGTCAGTAATATGCTAAAACACTTGCGGGAAAAATGCAGAAGGCGGTTGTCCTTGGGTCGCTCCGTCTTCTTAGGGTGCACGAGGCTTTTGCTGGATCGTCGTATTGATTCCTTTACAGACTGTAACCACCTATCTCACGGTCGTGAGACGTGGTTGTGGCTGAAATTTTACCGCGATTTCGCTGGGAGCGGGTGCAATTTTCCAGATTAGCACTCGCTCCCGGCGAAATCCTGAGGTTGTCCTTATGACAAATTTTTAATTATATATATAAGATGTTAAGTTGTTGACCAGGGTGGAATAATATTCTTGTAGATGGAAGACAAAATGTCAGTCAATTACTGTGTCAATTTATTGAAATTATCTCTGACATTCTCAGTACATATTTGGTAGACGTTTCGACTATATTTTGACAGTCCTCATCAGTATAAAATATTTCTTTCTACGAAATTTTGCACCTGTGTGATCAAAATACATAATTTGTAGACGTAAAGACTAAAAAAGGACATACATAACGGCAGTTCTTAAGAAATTATATTATTTTTGACATTTAAAAAAAAAAACACACACACACTTATCACATGCCGTCCACCAGACTGAATGATTACGGCAAGGAATTTAAGCGGCGTATAGACTGTAGGTTGATTCATATTAACTTGGTGGTACATTATTATCTACTGCGCATGACATATCATTATAGAGCACGAACGGTACACTGCTGTAGAAGAGAAGGAAAAAAGAGAGAGAAGCAAGATAAAAGGATATTTATTTTAGATTGTAATGAGAAATTGTAAAATTATACTTTAAGAAAAAAAGAGAGAAAATTGTATATCATTGAGTTGCGTGAATAAGGCTATTGTAGGTTATGCTCATATTATCTATGTCTGTTCTAAAATTAATATTGTTGATATTTTTAACAATATAAAACATTTCCATAAGCGTACGTTTGAAGTAGTATGCTTCTTTAGCTAGAATAATAAAGTTTTCAAAATCATATCAGTGTTTGTTTAAAGTTGCATGTCTTGAAAGAGCAGTGTTGAGTCTGTTGTTATTGCATTCTCTCATGTGTTCCTTTAATCTGACATCGATGTCCTGTTTGCTTTCGCCAGTATAACATTGCGTCGTTAACTGGTTTGAAAATTATTTTTGTGTCATGTTTTTTGTATAATTTTTGGAGAATTCTGGAATTCACACAGGTGCAGAATTTCGTAGAAAGAAATATTTTATACTGATGAGGACTGTCGATGTACTCTCGAAAAGTCTACCAAATATGTACTGAGAATCTCTCGGACATAATTTCAATAAATTGACTAGTAATTGACTGACATTTTGACTTCCATCTACAGTCTGTCAAGTTAAAGCGTGGGTGGCTTTACTCGCAGTCGGTAAGGTGTATCGACATGATTTTGGTGTCAAAATATTAAGAAGAGCTCCCTC
>NC_046663.1:105289230-105290321 GCF_010883055.1 Belonocnema kinseyi | reverse complement strand
CACTTCCCATTCTCGACAATTGACTCAATTTCCCTAGGAGCATTTAGAGGAGCGATATTAAGGTTAATGCCGTAAGAGTGACAGAGATGGTAAAAAAGCACTTTTAGTGCCGCATTGTGCCTTTGAATGCAGGTCGTTCCTGCATTAGTTGGACAACTATCATCGGGAATGTTTTGGCTTTAAAAGTGGCGACGGTATGTTAAGGTAGAAATGACACCGTCTTGGCATGCAAAGATTAAACCCTCTGTACCAGACTTCAATCCGGGCGATTTAAGGAAAGCAAACGTTAGCTCACAAGACATTGACTGATCCTTCACATTTCTGTGGAAGATACCGTGCATCCTCTAATCGAGGAGCTGTTCACGAAAGTTTTTTTCGTGTGCTTTCTTAATCCGAGCTTTCAGAAGTGAGTACTCGAGATAGATAAGATTTGATGCATTTTGCTCACTCCTAATACTGAATTTAAGTCCGAGTGTTTCAGCAGCCTCCTCCGCTGCTTTGTACAGAAACGCTCCTTTGCCCACTTCTTCGTGATTCCTGACTATTTTAAGAAGAGGGTCTCTTCCAATTGCAACTCTATGTGTTGTGCCCAGAATAGTCCTGTTGTGAAGTCATTCAAGAGTCAATATTCCACGACCACCTTAACGGCGTGCGATGTACAGTCGCGGAACGGAAGACTTAAGATGCATGCTTTTGTTCATGTGCATAACCTTGCTTGTCCCGATATCAAGGGATCTGAGCTCGTTCTTCGTCCATGGAACTACTCCAAATGTATAGAGTAGTACAGGGACGGCAAGCATGTTCGTTGCAAATACTTTGTTTCTCGCCGACAGTTCGGAAGACCAAATCTGTCAGATGAGACGTTTGTATCTGCTTCGGAGAGTATCCTTTATAGATTTCACATCCTGAATGCGGCTCTGTGGCACGCCCAGGTATGTATAAGTCTCTCCAGCGCAAACGTGTCGTATGGCGCTTTTATCAAGGAGCTTAGGATCTTCAGAGATGCCATTAAGTTTTCCTCGCTTCAAATAAACCTTGGCGCATTTGTCTAACCCAAATTCCATTCCAATTTCCTTAGTATATCGTTCGAC
>NC_046663.1:105277660-105289130 GCF_010883055.1 Belonocnema kinseyi | reverse complement strand
ATCACCTAGACATATGGATGAGGGGCCTTCACCGATACCTTTAGTTTTTTTCTGGGACAATTACTTCGTTCTAGCTATAGTTCCCAATTTTAAAAATCATTTCCAATGGATTTTTCGAGTCAAAGTGGAGGGGTTATAAACAATGTTTAAATTGGAATTTTCGCATTTCGAAAAATTTATTTCCATTTTAAAATATTCCATATCAGATAACTAGTTGTCAGTCAGATTAATTCTTGTTCATTGATTGTTTAAACAAATTATAAATATTATAAACAATATAATTGTTTAAATAATAATTATAATTCAATTATTCAAAAATCACCTAGAGATATGGATGAGAGACTTTGAACGATACCTTTAGTTTTTTTCTGGGACAATTACTTCGTTCTAACTATAGTTCCCAATTCTAAAAATCATTTTCAATGGATTTTTCGAGTCAGAGTGGAGGGGGTATAAACAATGTTTAAATTGGAATTTTTGCATTTTGAAACATTTATTTCGATTCTAAAATATTCCATATTAGATAACTATTTGTCAGTCAGTTGTAATTGATGTTTACTGATTGCTTAACAAATGCTAAATATTATAAACAATATCAATGTTTAAATAATAATTTTTTTTCGATGTTTCAAAAATCACCTAGAGATATGGACGAGAGGCCTTCAACGATACCTTTAGTTTTTTTCTGGGACCATTAGCTCTTTCTAGCTATAGTTCCCAATTTTAAAAATCATTTTCAATGGATTTTTCGAGTCAGAGTGGAGGGGGTATAAACAATGTTTAAATTGGAATTTTTGCATTTTGAAAAATTTATTTCCATTCTAAAATATTCCATATTAGATAACTACTTGTCAGTCAGTTGTAATTGTTGTTTACTAATTGTTTAAACAAATTCTAAGTATTATAAACAATATCAATGTTTAAATAATCATTTTTCTTCAATAATTCAAAAATCACCTAGACATATGGATGAGGGGCCTTCAACGATACCTTTAGTTTTTTTCTGGGACAATTCGTTCGTTCTAGCTATAGTTCCCAATTTTAAAAATCATTTTCAATGGATTTTTCGAGTCAGAGTTGAAGGGGTATAAACAATGCTTAAATTGGAATTTTTGCATTTTAAAAAATTTATTTCCATTCTAAAATATTCCATATTAGATAACTTGTTGTCAGTCAGTTGTAAGTGCTGTTTACTGATTGTTTAAACAAATTCTAAATATTATAAACAATATCAATGTTTAAATAATAATTTTTCTTCAATAATTCAAAAATCACCTAGAGATATGGATGATAGGCCTTCAACGATACCTTTAGTTTTTTTCTGGGACAATTCGTTCGTTCTAGTTATAGTTCCCAATTTTAAAAATCATTTTCAATGGATTTTTCGAGTCAGAGTGGAGGGCGTATAAACAATGTTTAAATTGGAATTTTTGCATTTAAAAAAATTTATTTCCATTCTAAAATATTCCATATTAGATAACTAGTTATCAGTCAGTTGTAATTGTTGTTTAATGATTGTTTAGATAAATTCTAAATATTATAAACAAAATCAATGTTTAAATAATAATTTTCTTCAATGATTCAAAAATCACCTGGAGATATGGATGAGAGGCCTTCAACGATACCTTTCGTTTTTTTCTGGAACAATTAGTTCGTTCTATCTATAGTTCCCAATTTTAAAAATCATTTCCAATTGATTTTTCGAGTCAAAGTGGAGGGGTTATAAACAATATTTAAATTGGAATTTTCGCATTTCGAAAAATTTATTTCCATTCTAAAATATTCCATATTAGATAACTAGTTGTCAGTCAGATTAATTCTTTTTTATTGATTGTTTAAACAAATTATAAATATTATAAACAATATAAATGTTTAAATAATAATTTTAATTCAATGATTCAAAAATCACCTAGAGATATGGATGAGAGGCTTTGAACGATACCTTTAGTTTTTTTCTGGGACAATTACTTCGTTCTAACTATAGTTCCCAATTTTAGAAATCATTTTCAATGGATTTTTCGACTCAGATTGGAGGGGGTATAAACAATGTTTAAATTGGAATTTTCGCATTTTGAAAAATTTCTTTCCGTTCTAAAATATTCCATATTAGATAACTAGTTGTCAGTCGGTTGTAATTGTTGTTCACTGATTGTTTAAACAAATTCTAAATATTATAAACTATATCATTGTTTAAATAATAATTTTTTTTAATGGTTCAAAAATCACCTAAAGATATGGATGATAGGCCTTCTAAGATACCTTTAGTTTTTTTCTGGGACAATTACTTCGTTCTAGCTATAGTTCCCAATTTTAAAAATCATTTTCAATGGATTTTTCGAGTCAGAGTGGAGGGGGTATAAACAATGTTTAAATTGGAATTTTTGCATTTTGAAACATTTATTTCCATTCTAAAATATTCCATATTAGATAACTAGTTGTCAGTCAGTTGTAATTGTTGTTTACTGATTGTTTAAACAAATGCTAAATAATATAAACAATATCAATGTTTAAATAATATATTTTTTTCGATGATTCAAAATTCACCTAGAGATATGGACGAGAGGCCTTCAACGATACCTTTAGTTTTTTTCTGGGACAATTAGCTCTTTCTAGCTATAGTTCCCAATTTTAAAAATCATTTTCAATGGATTTTTCGAGTCAGAGTGGAGGGGGTATAAACAATGTTTAAACTGGAATTTTTACATTTTGAAAAATTTATTTCCATTCTAAAATATTCCATATTAGATAACTAGTTGTCAGTCAGTTATAATTGTTGTTCACTGATTTTTTAAACAAATGCTAAATATTATAAACAATGTCAATGTTTAAATAATAATTTTTTTTCGATGATTTTAAAGAAATGAAAAAGTAGTGTGAGCATCATTTATTGTACAGAATTTTCACTTTATCTCACGATAGAAACCTCGTCCCGCATGGTTGCACTAGCTACTGAAATTAGTATAGGCATTTAACTTTGATTTTATTTCAAGAATAGCACCAGAAAAGAATTCGTAACAAGTATGAAATTTATGGTACGAGAAAGACCTCGTTGTGTGAAGGAAGTTTTATTTTTTCGTTTAATATTGGAAGAGAATCATATTTGCTTATTTTTCATATGTGTGGAACTTTCTAAAAATATATTCAACTTATCGCTAAAAGACGCAATCATCTCTCCCTCGGGTGAATTTACAATCTGACGCTTTTTTTTTTTAATAATAATTTAAATTTCAGTCGGAATTCTTGTTGCAAGAATTAGTCTTACTCAACTTTGTTTCATTTAATTTACTGGACAGGACAAAGTAAACTCAAATTGAACGAATCTCTCAATGAAAATAAATATTATTGAGCTAGGTTTAAAATGCAACAGAAACATTACCAAAAATTAACATAATTTTTGGTTTTTGTTAGATTTATTACTAAAATCAGCCAACTGTAGTAATGATTACATTAAGAACATTGATAAACACAAAGTCGATCTCTAGTTAAAAAATATGATATTGTTACAATAGCAAGGAACATTAAAAATAATTTTCAAAAACTTATAATTGCGAATTATATATTTATATTTTTGTGTGACATGCACACAAATTTTTATTGGTAAAAAAATTCTACATGTCTAGAAGTAATGAATCCAAATAGAGAATTTTTATTATACAGTATAGTTAGAAAAAATATATAGTTTTATATACTGAAGTACTCTTTTCTATAAACATTATACGTATCTATTATATGATATATATATTTTAAACGCTTCCGCAAAATAAAGAATCATCAATAAATTGCAATATATCAATTATTTCCATCGTAGCGAGAGTTTAAAAAGAACCTTAAGGGATTTTAAAATATTTAGGAGGTTTTCGATGATTTAGAAAGATTTAAACGGATTGAAGGCATTTTAAGGCATTTCAAGTCAGTTAAAAGTATTTTTAAGAATTACAAAAATTTAACGGAATTTAACAATATTTCCAAGGATTTTTAGAGAATTCGTAAGATTTATGGAAATTAGAATAGGTTTTAAGGTAATTCCCATTATTTCAAAGGATTACCTGAGGTTTCACTACCTTCAAGTAATTCAAAAATGTTTTAAGAGTTTGGAGATACTACCTAGTACAAATTCACAAAGAATCTCAAAATTTCAATATATTTTACACGATTTCAACAGACTTCAAGGAGTTTAATCAAAATTTTATGAAATTTTAGGAGATACCGAAGAATCATGATGTAGGTTTAGTGATTTTGAGAGATTTTAATAAATTAAAAACAATTTCCGCGAATTTTAACAGGGTTTAAGGGATTTCAAGAGAGTCTAAGAGGTTTAAAAAACTTCGAAATATTTTTAAAAAATTTCACTGAATTATAATTCCAAAAAAATTTTAGTAGTTTCACGAATTTTGAAGGTCTTCAGGGGATTTTTATGGTATTTGGAAGATTTTTAGAGATTTTAGGGAATTTTATAAGATTTCCAAAGATTTGCTAAGATGGAAAAGGACTTCAAAGGCTTTTAACAAATTTTAAGATATTTAAAGGTCTTTCGACGATTCAAGAGAATTGTAGAAGATTCCAAACTGTATCCATGGATTGCAGAGAAGTAAATTTCAACGAGGAATTCAATGGTGACCTTCATTTTGACCTTCAAGTTGACCTTTATGTATTTTTGAAGGTCAACTTTGTTTTTTTTTAATGGAAACCCCCTTAATTTACATCTGCAATCGATAGAGCGGAAAATTCTACGTTCACATACATACCAATTGTAACGATCAAGGTCAGTTAGAGGTTATTTGAAATTAACAAAGTTTTCCAAGAGCTCAGTGTAATTCCTGAAGTAAATTTCAACGAGAAATTCATTTGTGAGCTCTGTATTAATCTTGGTTACAGCGTTTTCAATATTGCAAAATCATCAGGAAATTTTTCTTTAAAAGTTCCAGGTGTTCTGGTGAGAGTTCTGTTCCTACCCGAAGAGTTATACAGTCCTATACCGTTTTTCTATACCTAAATCACTACCTCAGGCGATACCATAAGTCCTATACCGTTTTTCCATCCGAATATTACGAATCGAAACTAAATTTACGTATTACGAGTACATAATTAGTATCTTTCGCTAAAAGATGATTATGGCGCAAGCTGAACTTTCGGAACGAGAGAGGGTATCTGTATTAATGATGCGTGGTTGGGGAGGTCGAGTTCGATCTTATGATCAAGCTCGTTTGCTTTTTAATCGCACTTTTCATAATGGAGAAAGATTAAATCCTGTCTCAAAATCAACAATTGAAAGAACTGTAAGGCGCTTTATGAATCATGGATCTATCAAGGACCTTCAGAGAAGTGGTCGGCCAAAATCTGTAGAATCTGAGGAGATGCAGATGGACATAGCCCAAGTATTTGTTGAAAACCCACACCTTAGTTTACGTCGAGCTAGTGATGAGCGTGACGTTGCTCCTGAGATGGTGCGATCCTGATCGTCGGGTTGAATTTTGTGAAATTACGATGGACAGAATTGATAGAGATCCTCTTTTCTTGTACAATACAGTATTTTCAAATGAATCTACTGTCACTTTAAAAGGTGAAATTAACAGACGAAATTGTAGATATTGGTCCGACACAAATCCTGATTGGATGTTGGAGAGTCACACACAATATCAACAAAAGATTAATGTTTGAGCCGGTATCTTGAATGATACATTGATAGGCCCTTTCTTTATCGATGGTAATCTCAATGCCCGTGCATATGAAGAGCTTCTCAAAAAGCAAATTGTACCAAGAATAAGGAAGATTATAGGCGATAATTTTCAAAATATTTGGTTCCAGCTGGACGGAGCAGCGACTCATTACGGTAGGGAGGTTCTGGCATATTTGGATACTCAGTTCCCTCAAAGGTAGCTTGGAAGAAGGGGTGAAATCGAGTGGCCTGCAAGATCTCCTGATCTGACGCCTCTCGGCTGTTTTCTTTGGGGTTATCTAAACAGCAATGTATACTCAACGCAACCGCAAAGCTTAGACGAATTGCAGAATCGGATTCTGCAACAGTCTACTTTGATTGAAAGGGAGATGATTCGCAATGCTGTAACTCATTTTTACAATCACATAGCTTTTTGTCAAGAAGCTCAAGGTTTTCAGTTCGAACATCTTCACTGAAGCGTGAGAAGCAAGGGGACTCACGCTAATCAAGCACCCCAAGGGGATCAGAATTTACTATGTCCACGTCGTTGTTCCTAGGTAATGCTAAACGTAAACGTAAACTGCCTGGATTTTTGCCCCCCCCCCCTCCCTGTTACCCATAACTGTTTACGTGGAATATGGCTGGCTGCTCATATAGAACCAAGTGGCTCTAATATAGCCTTAATTAATAGATCATTTAAAACGTGATTTCTGTTCGGCCTTTCAAACCTCTCCCTTTATAAAGTCCTGGCTACGCCGTTGCTCCAACCACGAAAATTTTAAAGCTCGATATAAACTCTTCACGTGAAACTCAGTACATTTAACACTCATACATTTAACATTTTCAATGAATAGACATTCAATCGATGCAGAGCAGCAAGTATCCATGAACTTGGGGGACGCAACGATGTGATATCTCTGATTTTTTTAAGCAATTCAACTTCTTTTCTTGTTCACAAGATATTTTTTGTTACAAATCAAAATAATGGTAAGACCTCTTTTGATCTTTCCAGGGGAATGTGAAGCGGGTTGGATATATTAGAAACCACTTTTCTGTTTCCAAAAATATTACACTGTCCTTTACTTAGCTGAATTAACACGTGATGAGATTTTCAGCGAGCACAACACTCTTTTATCCTATCACATACGTCTTCCTTATCTACTGTTGGATTACTGGCATTCGCAGATCCTCTGCCCCTTCGTGCGTCTTCTAGGGTATTCCTTGGAGTTCGTACTCCACTCACCCTCTAATTTCAGCATCACATGCAATCGCAACATCAACAGTCTCCGCAAAGACAACATACCATCGCGCAACCATTAACACCTCTTCACGCGCGCCAACACCACTACACCACTGGTGCCCACGGCAATACCACCAAACGACACCAAGAACGTGCGCCTTGAATACCACAACACCCCGTCGAGCACTCCACGCCTTTCCACGACACTTTTAGACTTTAGGCATCTCAGAGTTTATTTACAATAAAAGCGACCAGCTCGTGACTCCGGTAGATGTATTCGCCTGACGCTAACATACCCCTCCCTATGCGGTGAGCTAAGAATTCTTCGTACATCACAAATAGGATTACCAACGTCATCGACTTATGTGACATATGATGTTCATGATGTTAATGATGATAGTTTACAAACGTCGAAAACAAATGTCACGTAGGAAAAAATCTTTCGCGAGCACAATACTCTGTCATCCTCACACCACGTATTCTTACTTTGTGGACTCCTCGGCCTTTTCATATGCCGACCGTCCTCACCGATTCTTTACTCCTCATAGGTATTCCTTTGAGACGTTTGTCCTTCACCTTTCTAACTGAGCTTGGGTCTTGTGTGTCTGGCTTTGTAACTGCAGGGACCATGCAGTCGAGAAAAGCGCTCTTCCTCATTGAATTTTAGCAGAACTTTCTTTTATGATCTGTAATCAAAATCAATTTCTTTTATACATCTGTCGAATGAAATGCCTCTTTCCTCCCTGGACGTTGCTCTCCCTTTTACCTCATTTTTATACTACTGCCCTTAAGATCCTGTTAGAATATGCGGTAACAACATTTCTTATGATTAGCTAAAGCCATCTTTTCACTCATCACGACCGCTAAATCTACTTTAACAATATCCCAAGTATGGGGTAGCCTGAAAAACCAATGAAATGTCCTGCATTTTTATTTTCCATCTACCCGGTTTATGTAAAACCCTTACATATTACCATCATTCTCTTCCAGGATCAAAGAGTGCTTGTATGTATCAAATTTATGCGTAGCATACAACCTTTTCTGGTACTACGATTACGTAGTTCTCCACTCTTAGACGGATACTTTTTAAACAAAATAGCGAATCATTAAAGAGAAGAAGAAAATATTTACAAATAGCCCTACAACTTTATCCTCTTTTAGCTTGTAACGAACATCTTTTCACCCTTTGAACAATGATCAATCATTACACCCTGAGTACACCCCAACTACCAAAAATTTATTTATTTTCAAATTCTCCCTGCAAAATGTAGAAAGGAGAGCAAAGAAGTCAAGAACTTATAGCGAGAATGAGATAAGGATGCATGGAGGATTATAATAGGTTATAACTATCTAGAGAGAAGATGATGTTTGAATTGTGCGGTAGGGGGGATGCAAAAGTGGAGCACTGCTTTTAGGAGTGTGAAGAGGTGGAACAAACCGCCGCTTCTTATATTGCAAATCAATTATCGATATTTCCAACTGATTGAACATTACACATTTTTATTTATACCCTCATCGAATTAACTGCTTGTGATTAAAAATATCACACTCGAAAAACCGCAAAATTAAGCTCTTCTTGTTCTGCTCTTCTCCAACGGACATCAATGTGCGCCATATATATCCATATAAATTAGAAGAGCATCATCCATTCCACGGGTTTTTGTCAGGTATTCATCATCGGGTTGGTTGAATATGCGATCCCTTCCTGCTATGTCTTTTCGTTCTCGCTCCTTTCGCATTCTCGCGAAGTGCATTTTTGCATTTTTCTTCAAAGTTCTCTTCGTATAGTACTTTACTTGTATTCCCTTATATTAACTACACTTTACTTTGTATGTCCACTTCACTAGCAGGCGAACTGGCACTTTATCGTAGATCACAAAATATGTTTTAGGAATCTTTGAATTTGAATCCACCTATATCTTACGCCATCACATTTAATAAAATGGTCTCGAAATTTTTCTCAAAGCATAGTCGGCGCCTCCACCAAATTGTAACCAACCAGGACGGTTTCACTGTTAAAAATCACATGAGAGACTGGGTGGGCAAATTACAAACGACTTTTAAGTTTAGATATATATTCCAGCGTCCTTTAATTGGCTAGCTTAACACGTGACAGACATTCAGCTAGCACGAAACTCTTTCACGCTATCCCATACTCACCCACAGTCTTCGCAATAACACCATACCACTCCGTGACCACTAACATCCCATCATGTACCCCACCCCGTCAAAATTTATCCCACTTTAATTTAACTGGTTTGTTTGTACTGCATACATTCATCTGAATTTGATTGGGTGTAATTTTATTCCCTCCTTACTTCACATCATTACTTTCACAATGGAGGTTTCGTCTATATATGATGAAATTGAAATGATTCTCAATTATGAGGGAAATGGCAAAAATGTGGAGAATGCTGTCATTCTTAATGCTCAAGGATTTCCAGACAGTGTACGATCACGCGCTTCTATTTACCGGATGGTCACAAATTCACCACTGACGGAAATGTACTAGCGAAAAAAAAAAGAAATCGTCGAAAAACTATTACTGGTTATAATAATGAAATCGCGATATTAACTATAGTCACTCATGATCCCTATGTTAGTACTGGACAACTAAGCTGTGACTCCGGAATGTTTCAAAGTAGTGTTTTGAGGATATTAAAACGTAAACAATGTCATCCCTTTCAGATTGCACTGCATCACGAACTTTATAGCAATGCTTTTCAGAACAAAGTGACGTTTGGCAATGGGCGCTTAAGCAGATACAAAGGACCCCACTTTTTTCGAGTATGGTTCTCAGACGAGTCGTCTTTCAAGGAGTTCCAACAACTCTGCGGAGAACTCGAAGCAGCGAATCTGGACTGCTGATAACCAAGTAACATCAGACACACTTCGCAGTTGTGTGCAAACTTTCGACTGTCAATTAACAAGTGCATCGAAGTGGGAGAACACAATTTTGAGTACTTTATCTAAAATTTTCATGAAGGAGACTTAATTAGTATGGAAAAAAGCACCCGGAAGGGAAAAGGCACATAATACGTCTACGCCGTTGTTCTCGCGTAGCGCTAAAAGTTGTTAATTCATTGGCTGCTTAAATACTTGGAATTAAAATGAGAATTGTGCGTTTCAAAAATAAAATTGAACTTTCTAATTGCTCTTCTTCACTTTAACCACGTTCCCAGGTGAGTGCAAAGGGCGCTGGAAATTAAATTGATTACAATTTAATAGCTTTAATAGCGCGAATTGAAAAAAACTTTTTAAATAAAACCTACATGTTTTTTATGGAGAATCTGAATCTGTAATAAAAACTATAGAGTTTGATTTGGAATTTCAAAGTTAACCCTCTCCCGCCCCAGGGGTTGGGATGTGAGGTAAATCTTTACGGACTCGCTTTTCCCGCTCCAAAATCAAAAGTTTTCTTTAAGGGCATGTGACACAGCTAAATACCTATATTACCGACCTCACTTTTTCAGTTCACTGAATGCTTTTTTTGAACCTAAGAACTTTTCTTGTAAATAAAATATCGAGCTAAAACTTTGGAAAATGTATTAGAGTACAATAAAGTACGTTTAGGTACTGCATTTTGGTAGAAACTTCACTGAAAATTATTTCATCTTTTTTTTGAACCTCGACATTTTTTGAACGTTTGAACTTTTTTTATACATAAAATATCGATCTCAAACTTTGAGAAATGGAAGAGCCGAAAGAAGACTACGTTTAAGTACAAAACTTAATAATAAAAGATGTAAAAACAAATTTCAACAATCAATTCCATCGGCATCAGCCAGTAACGTTGTACACGAAAATGCGAACCCTTTAGAGCCTCGTGTTGTGGCCGCCAGGGTTCGTATTTTCGTGTACAACGTTACCGGCTGATGCCGATTGAATTGATAGTTGAAATATTTTTTTACATCTTTTATTATTAAAATTTGTACTTAAACGTATTTTTCTTTCGGCTCTTGCATTTCCAAAGTTTAACACCGATATTTTATGTATAAAAAAAGTTGGAACGTTCAAAAAATGTCGAGGTTCAGAAAAAAGATGAAATATTTTTCAGTGAAGTTCCTACAAAAATGCAGTAGCTAAACGTACTTTATTATACTCTAATACATTTTCCAAAGTTTTAGCTCGATATTTTATTTACAAACAAGTTCTTAAGTTTAAAAAAACATTCAGTGAACTGATAAAGTGGAGTCGGTGATATAGGTATTTAGCTATGTCACATCCCTTAAGGACGTTTTTTTCGTTAGATACGTATTTCTTGTGATATTTCGATGTCTTAACATAAAAGAATCACCCTGTGTATGACTCAAATTACCGTCCGGCTCTACACATTACTTTTAGATTTCTCAGTTTGTTTATAGTAATAGCGACCGGCTCGGGATTCAGGAAGATGTATTTGCCCGTTAGTAACAGCCTTTTTGTACGACGGACGGACGGACACTTAAACAAAAGTATAAGGATCATCAAGTCTCCACGTTTGGAGACCTCCTTAGTCAGAAAAATAGATTTTTACTAATTTTTCTGTAAGTATGTATATTTTTATGCATGCATTTATGTATGTGTGTACGTAT
>NC_046663.1:105273656-105277560 GCF_010883055.1 Belonocnema kinseyi | reverse complement strand
GGGACATTTTACGTCAAGCGGATCATTGTCACCCTTAAAATTTGGTGGATTTACTTGTTACGTACTTTCAAGAGTAATGAGGTATTTTGACAAATTCAAAATGGTGGATTCAATATGGCGCCTTAAAAATATATTTCTCCCGGTGAATCCATAACAAATCTCCCAAACGTCAAAGCTCTGGCAAATGAGTGATGAGTATCTTGAAAAAGCTCCCGCTCATTTGCTCCCGCTCATTTGCGGGAGCTTTGACGTTTGGGAGATTTGTCACGAACTCTTCTCAAAACATTCCTCAAAAACGGTAAAAAAAAATGTTTAATCATTTCGAATATTTCTCCAAAATACATATATCACCATTTTTTTAATATCTAACAAATGTGACATCAGAAAGGATCCCGCAGAATTCACATTAAAATCCGGCCCCGGTCAAATTGGCTGAAATTGCAATATAATATAGTTCAAAGCCTCCTCATAAAAAATCCTAATGGATACTAGTCCGAAAAATAAGACTACAAGCGAATCTAATGTCCCGCTTGAAACTTGAAGATGAGGTGCAGATTTTTCAATAAACTGTGATCAGCACAATGACTGACAATACTAGAAACACTGGTAAGACCAGTCCAGCTAATAAAGGCAACAAAATGGTGCTGTCCTGGTAATAATAGGTGAAACCATGACCCTGCCTTGACAATGTAAATACTGTTCGAAATATTAAAGGTGGACGACAGTTCAGTCAATGAATACAAGACTGTAAATCAGCCCAATTATCAAAGGAAAAAGCCAGTCCAGCTACTAAAGGCAATGTAATGGGACTCACCTGAGAATGTGAAGATTTTTCAAAATAATCATGACAAAAGATATTCTGGACTACCAAAGTTATTTTTTAGTCCAGATAATTAAGACAAGACTATTGGTCAGTCCAGCCAACATAGGAAAGACATGTTATTAGTCCATTCAGTTAATACAAGACTATATATCAGTTCAACCAACAAAGGCAAGACATGTTATTAGACCAATCGGTTAAGACGAGACTATAGATCAGTCCAAACAACAAATTAAAGGCATGTTATTAGTCCATCCAGTTAAGACAAGACTATAAATCAGTCCAGCCAACAAAGGCAAGACATGTTATTAGTCCAGTCGGTTAAGGGCATGTGTTATTTCGTCGTGTGGTCAATCGGGTACAGCTCCCCCGACTTTTTTCCACAAAAAGAAAAATTTTTAAAAACTTAATTCGAAGAAATTAATTTATGAAATAAACTTTTTTGATTGCCTACAAACAAGGTTAGTTCCGGGACATTAGTTAATATGCTTATTTGTAAGTCTAAAGTTTTCGGCCAAAAATATTGTGTAGTTTTGTAGTAACACTCGAGAGAATTATAACACACATAACCTCGAAATATCCACACACGTTTTTAGCAAAATCAAAAATTTTTTGAAATCAACCCACAAAAAAAGTGTACACGGACGTCCGTTAGCATGATCACTATCATTCCCCAGATTTTGAAGACAAAAGATTTATTAATCTAGGAAAAAAGCCGGTCGAATCTAACACTGATAAAATCGATACTAGTTCCTAAGCGCCATGCAAATTAACCAAATTTAGCCCAATCAATTTTTTTTTAATTAACCGACAAAAAAGTATGCAGGGACGTCCGTTAGCATTTTCGCTATTATTTCCCAAATTTTTAATACAAAATATTTATTATTCTAAAAAAATCCGGGGGAACCTAAAACTGGTAAACTCGATCATTTTCTAAGTATCACATGCTCTTAAGACGAGACTATAAATCAGTGCAACCAACAAAGGAGAAACATGTTATTAGTCCAGTCGGTTAAGACGAGACTATAGATCAGTGCAACCGACTGGACTAATAACATGTCTTGCCTTTGTTGGTTGGTTGGTTGGTTGGTTGGTTTGTTGGTTTGTTGGTTTGTTGGTTTGTTGGTTTGTTGGTTTGTTGGTTTGTTGGTTTGTTGGTTGGTTGGCTGATTTTACTTGAAAGAAGCAAGTATTTTCTTTTTACAGGGGACCGATTTCTTGAATCAAGAAAATAATAGAATCAGGACAACTATTTGAATCAATAATATATTTATTTTAAGCAAAAATTTATTGAGTTAATTTGTTCCATTATACTTATTTGCGCGAAGTTTGATAAAACATTGAATTAAGAATATTATATTCTCATGATAAGTAACTAAAACTCTAACAAAATGTTTCTTGATCCAAGTAAATTCACTGTTACAAATATATTGAAAATTCAACCACTTTTCAACCACTTTTGTGGTAGAAATCTCGTTCATTCACAGAATTTAAATAAAATCCAATCAAATGTAGTTGAAATTAATGAAGATGCGCATGCACCAATGCGAAATTATACTTCTCGCGAATCCAGACCCCACCGTGACAAAGTCCCACGAATCTTTTTTCGTGTCGTGAGATCCATAAAAATCACAAAGGGCATACATATAATATTTAGTAAAATAAGCAGCTTTAAAGAAAAAAAGGTGCATAGGAATAATATTAATTCAACGAGAAAATTTCATTCATACTATCGGTACTCCTCTATGCTTTTTTAGGTTATGATTACAAAAACGAGTATCGAAAATCTGGTCCAGAAGCGGACGCGAAATTCATAATGGTAATATAATTGCAATGTACCTTATGTTTTTCTCCTTTAAAGCTGCTTATTTTTCTAAATATTACATATGCACTTTTTTAATCTCATGGATTTCACGACACAAATGTACAAAGTAATACATGATTCATTATCAGTTGAATTTTCAACTGAACAGTTGAAATTTCTATTACACTTGTAATAGATTTTTCATTCACAAGTAGTTGAAATTTCAACCACCGTAATTGTCTAAAACTTCAACCACATGCTGTTGAAAACTCAACCAGATATTTCTAACAGTGTTCATTTAATTATTTTTACTACTATTCTAATTGAAACAATGTTCATTTTCTTTAGACGATGAAATGAACGTATTCAGCGAAGAAATAATTTCTCTTAAAATGATAATGCTTAAATATTTTCCTTCAAATAAGTATTAATTTAAAACGAATGTCAGATTTACTTCGAAGAATCCTATATTATTAAGACATAATCACATCAGTTTTTTCTACATAAAAACTATAGACTTGATACAATAGACATTGCACACATACTGTGAAAATGAATATATTGGCCTTAATTAATTGACATCTTACTGCATAAGTATCTTATTAAATATAATAATCGACAAGTTTACACGGTATGATGTTGGTTCTCTTCGCCTAAAGATCCTCTAGGGAGACTTGAGACACGTTTCCCCCTCCAATAGTCGCCGCTGTACCGGTACTTTGATATTTTCATGGGGCACGAAAAGTTTGAAGAGTTTTATTTTTTATTACTTCTTTTTTTTATGAAAATTTTGAAGTATATGTGTTTGAAAGTGAATATTATTTGCCCCTAACCTTAATAAATAACCTTCTTAATAATATATAATGTTCTTCTTTGAGTGTTGTCTCTATTCTGTATTAAATCCGTTTGAAAATAAAATTTCGATTTGAAAATAGCGCCAAATCATGACAATTAAAATACATAAAAGT
The DNA here is from genome assembly GCF_010883055.1 of Belonocnema kinseyi. NCBI lineage: Eukaryota > Metazoa > Arthropoda > Insecta > Hymenoptera > Cynipidae > Belonocnema > Belonocnema kinseyi. The sequence continues at coordinate 105,273,968 of NC_046663.1, read as the reverse complement.
TTAATTAGTTTCTGTACAGCGGCGATAATTAGATTTAAAGTACCCCGTGTCTAAACTCCTCCTTGAAGACTTCTATCTTCGCTGCTAATACATTCTGTTCTCAGCATGAAGTTGGTTCGTAGTGAAAACTTTTTTTCATTACTTTATTTTAAGATACAATTATTTTGAAATTCAATAATATCTATAAAATTCAAAACATTAGTGCACATTATTCTTGTACAGTCTGTCAAGTTAAAGCGTGGGTGGCTTTACTCGCAGTCGGTAAGGTGTATCGACATGATTTTGGTGTCAAAATATTAAGAAGAGCTCCCT
>NC_046663.1:105268533-105273556 GCF_010883055.1 Belonocnema kinseyi | reverse complement strand
AAAAACTAAACGTATCTTAGAAGGCCTATCATCCATATCTTTAGGTGATTTTTGAATTATTGAAGAAAAATGATTATTTAAACATTGATATTGTTTGTAATACTTAGAATTTGTTTAAACAATTAGTAAACAACAATTACAACTGACTGACAACTAGTTATCTAATATGGAATATTTTATAATGGAAATAAATTTTTCAAAATGCGAAAATTCCAATTTAAACATAGTTTATACCCCCTCCACTCTGAGTCGAAAAATCCATTGAAAATGATTTCTAAAATTGGGAACTATAGTTAGAACGATGCAATTGTCCCAGAAAAAAACTAAAGGTATCGTTCAAAGCCTCTCATCCATATCTCTAGGTGATTTTTGAATCATTGAAAGAAAATCATTATTTAAACAATGACATTATTTATAATATTTAGAATTTGTTTAAACAATCAATGAACAACAATTACAACTGACTGACAAATAGTTATCTAATATGGAATATTTTAGAATGCAAATAAATTTTTCAAAATACAAAAATTCCAATTTAAATATTGTTTATACCCCCTCCACTCTGACTCGAAAAATCCATTGAAAATGATTTTTAAAATTGGGAACTATAGCTACAATTGTCCCAGAAAAAACTAAAGGTATCGTTGGTATCAGCTAGAGATATGTATGAGAGGCCTTCAACGATACCTTTAGTTTTTTTCTGGGACAATTTGTTCGTTCTAGCTATAGTTCCCAATTTTAAAAATCATTTTCAATGGATTTTTCGAGTCAGGGTGGACGGGGTATAAACAATGTTTAAATTGGAATTTTTGCATTTTGAAAAATTTATTTCCACTCTAAAATATTCCATATTAGATAACTAGTTGTCAGTTAGTTGTAATTGTTGTTCATTCATGGTTTAAACAAATTCTAAATATTATAAACAATATCATTATTTAAATAATAATTTTTTTTCAATGATTCAAAAATCACCTTTAGATATGGATGAGAGGCCTTCAACGATACCTTTGGTTTTTTTCTGGGACAATTAGTTCGTTCTAGCTATAGTTCCCAATTTTAAAAATCATTTTCAATGGATTTTTCTAGTCAGAGTGGAGTGGCTAAAAACAGTGTTTAAATTGGAATTTTTGCATTTTGAAAAATTTATTTCCATTCTAAAATATTCCATATTAGATAACTATTTGTCAGTTAGCTGTAATTGTTGTTCACTGATTGTTTTAACAAATTCTAAATATTATAAACAATTTAATTGTTTAAATAATAGTTTTTTTTAATGATTCAAAAATCACCTAGAGATATGGATGAGAGGCTTTCAACGATACCTTCAGTTTTTTTCTGGGATGATTAGTTCGTTCTGGCTATATGTCTGAATATAGAAATTTATTTGAAAAAGCTTTTTCGCCATTCAGTGAGAGTGGAGGGGATATAAACAATGTTTGATTTATAAAGTGTTAACTTTGTTTGTTTGTTTAAAGCTTAAAATAATATTATTTTTATTTAGTTTGCGTTATTAGGTTTTACTGAACATTGTTGTAGATTACATCGTGGAAAACGAAAAAAAAATTTATAAACCTTCTATTTGTTTAAATAATTTTTTTTGTTCATTCAAAAATCACCTAGAGGTATGGCTGAGCCGAATTCAGATATGTTTTTATTTTTTGGATTGGAGAATTAGTTTTGTTTAAATAAATTCCCCAATTTTCAAATCTATATGTATAGCTAAATTCAGGGTCGTCTAAAATTACGTTTTTTCACTCGAATTTTTGACATGTTTAACGATAAGTTGTTGCAAAATTCACCAACAGCTGTTAGCCAGTCAACGAGTTTCGAACTCCCTGGCGGATCAAAGGAACCGAAGGGAGCCTGTATAAAGTACCCATGAAGATCCCGTTGGATCCCCATTCGTTTCCTTTTTTAAAAACTAAAATAAAAAACAGCAAGATTAACTTTTAAACTGTTGAAATTCGGAATCTACGTTAAATTTTCTATTAGAAATTCACGAAGTAATCGCTATAATTTTTTGCAGCGTTAAAATTTTAAAAAGATATCATTAACTTCAGCTGAAGGTGATTTCAAGCGCATCCATAATAGCTCAAGCAGTATGTTGCGCGCGAAGTTTAAAAATAAAATTCTCACTTGCATCACAGCGTTGTTGTCTGAGGTTTCCACTGTGTGGCGCTAGCATCCAGACAAAATTTTTAAAGTTAGGGACGGAACGTTCATTAACCCTCAAAAAGGCAGTCGGGTCTCAGAGGCCCGGCGGGTCACAATTTTCGAGTTATAAAGAGTTGTGTATCAAGTATGGGCTTGTGCATGGAAATATATTTACTTGTTACTTGTTTGTTTCTAAAATACATCTGCTACTTGCCAAATATATTATTCATGTATGGTTCAATGTAAAACGAATCAGTGGCCTTACGCAATATTTTTCAATTTAAAAATGTCTCTTCATTCACAGCTTTTGTGATTTATCGCGATTTTACTGGAAAATGCGAGCTACAAGTCGGCTTCACAGGAAAACGTATCTTGGTAAATTTTGGTTTGGCATGCCATAAAAATGCGTGCAACAAATATTTGGTTCACATGATCAAGTGTGGAAACTTTGGAAAGCTGCATTATAAATTTAAATTTAATGTGATCATAAAATGTAATTATGCATAAAAATGATCAAACTTCTTAGGTTCTTCTATACATTTACTGGAAAGAGAAGTTTGATTTTCAACGAGCCTGATAGGCCCGGCTTGCCTTTTAATGTCACGATTTTAGCTTGCCCATCATGAGGGTTAACTGTAACTAAAAGAAGATGCACTTGCAGGCGCCTTCGGCCCATGTAAATGACAGGTATTTTATTTTTTAAAGTTTTTAACGTTGCAAAAAAAAAAGTATTGTGATTACTCCGTAAGTTTCTATTGCAAATTTTAACGTAGAATCCGAATTTCAACAATTTAAATGTTAATTTTGCTCTTTTTCTGAGTTTTTAAAAAAGGAACCGAATGGGAATCCAATGGGGTCTTTACGGGTACTTTGTAGAGGCTCCATTCGGTTCCTTCGGTCCGCCAGGGCTGTTGACATATGAAAACAAAAGAATCTGAAATTTTAGTGAGTACTCAAATGACGCCCATGGAATTGTCGCGAGCTCACGCACATTTTGAAGACTAATATATCTATATTTTCATAAAAAATGTCCACGTGGAGAATGTACAGGGGGGTGGGGGTATTTGTCAAAATTCCACGGTTGTCCACAAGGGGGGGAGGTGGGGTCAAGAAGTGGTGAAAAATTTTCCACGTGGTATATGCATGGCCCCTTATCAAACTTTGAGTCAGAGGTGTGTCAATATAAATATTCCCCCTTGCCTTTACACAGTAAAAACTTAAGTGTATATTTTGCGGCAGGTAAAATTATAACGATGTTCACTGTATCTCGGTAGGGATTCAGATATCTCTCGAGCTTGAAGTATGACATACAGAGTATGTAGGGTACGAAATACCGACTAGGTGGGGTACGAAAAGCCAGATGTTACTGTTTGTGGTATAAGCATGATTGCAATTACCAGGGGTGGGATTCCGATGCCCACTAATCCAGTTTAACGAATTTCTCTTTCTAACGCAAGAATTTTTAGAATTTTTATTATATTTTTCAAGGCATTTTTTATTGGAAAAAAAGGTTTAATGCTCGAGTTATTAATATAAATTTGCATATTTTGTAGGCGAGAAGTTCAAATCGAGGTTCTGTTACTTTTGTGTAAATAATTAGGAAACAAATAGTACGAGAATTGACTAAAAATTTACATATCGATAAAAAATAAGTTATTATTTAAATTGTAGATTTCTATAGCCCAAAAATAATTGTAGATTCAGTTATCATGTTTTTTATTTCTAATTTAAATATATTTTTTAAATTAATGAAATTAAACTTATTATTATAAATAATAATAATGTTAAAATGTTATCATAATACTTAAGTTTACTAATATAGTAATACTTTCAAAAATATTTTAAACTTTCAAGATTAATGTATATTAATAGAAAATTTGATCAAATAGTTTTTATTTTGATCAAATTGAATTTGTACGTTTTCCTAAAGTTTTGTTTTAATTCAGCCAAATCTAAGGATGCTATTATGACGCGTATAAAAAGACCTTTTCATCTTAAATATCGAACCACTTAATGTTTTGGGAATTTAGCATCCATATGTTCTATTTTTCTAGTAATCTTAACATGTGTATGCTCCACTATGTATTCTTATCAAGGTACGAAAAATTCAAGATAAAAAGTTATATTCTGAGCAAACCCGGATATCCCTAGCATGCATAGTAGTGATTCTTGTGTATTTTTAAAGTGACGCATGGTCGTAAATAACCTAAAAATACACAGGAACGTTCTGCCATCACTGACTGGGGTTGGCGGATAAGCTATCTCTCTCACACAGCAACGTGATTGGTCAATCAGATTGCTGCGCGAGAGAGATAGCTTATCCCGCTAAGACATAGTCTGTTTCTTTTATTTTGCCAATAACTCTGCCATTGCCTGGATCCCTCCCGTTACATATGCGCTAAGATTTAGAATATTAAGTGCTACAAGTTGTGACGTCAGCTGGCAAGATGTCTGTACAATGAGGGCCAAGCAATAATACAAATCCCAGAGGATAAAATTTAATTTGGTTAAAAAATTGGGAAAAAATTATTTCGTACAGTTACAAAAAAAAATCAATTTTATTATTTAATTTAATAGTCTTTGAAAAATAAAAATAATATCTGAATGCACTTATCGTGAGAAATAATTATTTTCCAAGTTATTATAAAAATAAAGTTTAGACTCATGTATTCCGTATTTTTGTTTGGCCTTCAGCGTGCAGACATCTTAAATATCCTCACCTCATCTCAAATACCTAATGTATCAATCTAAACTTCAATGACCATGACGTACAATTGAGACTCCGGATTCTATAACCACGCATAAAATTTGCCTGGCCGCTTCAGGCCGCTCGAGTTGGCCCCTGATGGCTTGAAAATCAGTTTTCGAA
>NC_046663.1:105261784-105268433 GCF_010883055.1 Belonocnema kinseyi | reverse complement strand
AAGCAGTATCAAAATAATGTTAGACAATTTTCAAACGCTTCGTTTATCGAGGGAATTTTGAGTAAGACCAAACTTGAAGCGAAAGAAATGTTTATTAGGATCTACATTAAGGTGCAGCATTCACAACGCAAGGGTAATTTTTGTTGCAGGTATGTTTTGTTGCATAGTATCCTAATATTGGTGCTTTATTAACACTTTCTTTTTTCGGTGTATGGTTTAATTTTAATTATGAAAATAGAACGGCCCGTCTCAACGTTCCCCTAAGCCGATATAACTTTTAGCTTTTAAAGGTCTATGCGTTTAGAAAAAATATATTTAGCGAAATTGTCAATCAACTGACGCTACCTGGAACTTAAATGATTTAGTGGCCTAAATGTAAAACGGGGGAAAAATTTAAGCCGTGGAAGAATAGCATGTCAATATTTTAATCTTATACAGGGTGGATACGCTGGGGCTTACATACATGGCGAGTTGAATGCTACCCGAATTGCACAACAGCAGGGGAGAAGCCATTATAAAGGGGTATTTTCATGTCTCGCGCCTTAAAAGTTGCATTAGGATCGGCCATTCGGCCAATTCCGTGCATCTTCGGATCAAGTTTATGATAGTTTCCATGTTTGCGTTCGAAACTTCAAACGGTTTTGTTCAGATTCATCTGTTTGCCCTAATCGCTGTCAGTAAATGTAGGCAATGTCAATTTAAAGTTTACGCATGTAATATTTCATTTAGTTTATTTGAAACATATCCTGTCTATTCATAACATACCTTTTTTATCTAGTAAAAATAAGCGTTAAACACCATTCACTCTTAGCCCACTGGAAGCGCAGAATATAATTACTATTTTATAGTATTTGTCAATCAGCAGCCATTCTAAAATGTTATTGGCACAGAAAAAAAGACGTTTACTTCTCAGTTCACATGTCCCACTTCACTATTATTTAAATACTTTTATTATTTGTAATTACTATATAACACATAACCTATATTGTTTTGACACTTGTATCCGTTTGAAGTTTCGAACGCGACCATGGAAACTATCATAAACTTGATCCGAAGTTGCACGGACTTGACCGAATGGCCGATCCGAGTGAAACTTTAAAGGCGCGAAATATGAAAAAACCCCTGTATAATGGCTTCTCCCCTGCTGTTGTGCAATTCGGGTAGCATTCAACTCGCCATGTATGTAAGCCCCAGCGTGTCCACCCTGTATATACATATATAGATTTAAGCCTCTATAAACTCAAGTAATCTTGAAAAAAAATCTATTTGTAATTCTTCAATTTCGAGAGATTAATAATCATCAATGCCCCAATAAATAAATGAGTACAAATGGAATTAAATGCTTCCCTTTTTAAACTAACTGCTAACTTATGATATTAGTAGATATTTTTTATAAAAGTTTTCATTTTATTTATTTTTCTATTTATTTCTACTTGTCAAGATTTTGTAATAATCACATCGCACCTTATTCCGAACCTTATTAAATTTATTAAAAATATGGCGGTCGTGAAGAGAATTTGAACCAATCTCTATATCCCAATATTGTGTGATCAGGGAGCAAACTTCTTACTAGAGTGGATCCAAAAGCGAAAAAGCGAAAACAAAATTCACAGTACATTTCTTCATAGATTTTAGCTGCCAACCAACTCTTGCATCTTATCCGTATCCTAATTGGTTTTACACCTGAGATATCAGTTTGTAGAATCGATCTTTTTCTGATGCGTTGAATACAGTACAGTGGGGCATGTTTCTGTAATTTGTTCATGATTTAATTCACATTCATCCAGGGCATTAAAATAAGTTAAAATAGTATTAGCTTCCTTTATAACATTTGGACATTTTTCTTTGGGTTTTAATTATTCCCCTAAACATTCTATGTATATTTCTTTTTGGACATTTTCCGTATTCATTATTTAGCGAAATGTTATTATATCTTCATCTACCAGATTAATTTTAATCGATTTTTTTATCTTTCTGTTCAATAATATTATTTTCAAAATCGACTTTATTTTTCTCAATAAGTCCACTTCAATAATACATTCTTTACTAATTCTAGGAACAATCAGAAGAACGTAAAACCTTTCCAGTCACACAATTTTATTTTTCATAGATTTTGTGCCTTAATTTTATAGGTCTTACCCCAATTGCATCAACAATTGTGGTTCCTACTATTGGTAAAAGTTCGCATTGCTTAAAAATATTATTATTAATTTAATAAAAAGTCTCAGAAATACAAGTTACTTTGCTACCTTTATATATTACTAAATTTATTTCTATATTCTTGACATTTAAATCACTATTGGACATTTACCGAATTTTTTATCTACCGTATTATAATAGTTTTCTAAAAGTTTACCCCTCTCATCTAAAGTTAGAGGATTTAAAAAATATTTTGGCCCCGGATTTACCTCTATCGTGTTACTCTATATTGATCCGAGGTATATTTGCTTTCCTGGTTAAAATACAATTAAACGCGATTATCTACATTTTCCGCGACTTCTATAACTCTAGTTTGTTAATTATATTTTTTTGCGGGAGTATATTTTGCTGATTATTATAAGCCCCTTTTTTATTTGTGATTGATCATTCGTATCTCTAGACAAGCTTTTTTGATTTGCATAATTAGGTTTTCGCTTGTAAAGATTATCCTCTACTCTTCCATTTATTTATAATTATTTATAATTGTTTTGATGGTCATTTGATTGTCGATGACGCCCTTTAGATTGATAATTATTCGAATCTCTATTTCGGTCATTATAATTTAGATACGAACCAGGATTTTGCGAATTTGTGTAATAAAAATTTGAACCATTTTGATTATGAAAAGACTTATTTCTCTGATTAGTGCTCTTTTTTGGATTAAAATATCCTTGATTTTGAAAGTTCTGACATGGATAACAATTATATGCCCGTCCTGAATAATAATTACTTCCAAATCGATCATCATCCTGTCACATGCATTGACCATTATTTCGATATTGAGGTGAATTATTTTATTTGAAGCTAGAATTCATAAAACCTTCATTCTCATGATCTGGCAGCCCTTCTTGATTTTGATCAGAGTTTTTGTAATTATTTCCGCTTCCCCTATTGTTTTTCATATTTCGAATATCGCGATTAAATCCACCAAAATCATTTTACTAATAAACGCTATTTTACGGGAATCATGACCTCCCATGCAATTTATTGAGCTCCTTGATCAAAAGTATCTAATAGTTCAATATATCTATCAAAAGTTTTAATATCGTGAATTAAGTATGCAGTACGAATTTCTTCTGACAAATGTCTCGCGAATCTAGAGAAGATTTTCCAATCAAATGGTGGTTATTAAATGTTTAACATTTTTAATTATTTTAATGTTATATGCCGATTTTGATCATCTTCCTGGATAATAAATTTATTGAAGGAATGGTAGGGATTTGACCAGTCTTACTTCTGCAATCAGTCACAGAGGTATCTAATAACCAGACAAGACCTGGGAAAGGGGTAGGACTTTGACCAACATTATTTATGTGACCTGTCACAGGGGGGCCATTCAAGCACCCCACGGGATCTCGAAAAGGGACAGGGGTTGGCCAACATTGTTTCTATGACCAGTTACAGGGGTGACTTCTGGTCCCCCACGGGACCTGGGAAAGGGGTAGGGGACTTGACCAACATTATTTCTTGACCGGTCAGAGGGGTGCCTTCCTGTTCCCTTACGGAATCTGAAAAAGAGTTAGGGGTTTTACCAACATTATTTCTTTAACCAGTCACAGGGGTGCCTCACCATCCTCCAACGGGATCTGAAAAAGGGTTAGGGGTTTGGCCAACATTATTTCTGTGACCATTTACAGGGGTGGCTTCACGCCCGTACCCCCACGGAGCCTGGAAAAGAGCTAGGAGTTTGACCAACATTATTTCTGTAGCCAATCACAGGGGTGCCTTTCCGCTCCCCACGAGAAGCTGGAAATGGGTAGGGGGAAATGGTTGGAATTTGACCAGCATTATTTCTTTAATTAGTCACAGACGTGCCTTATAACTCTTGTCGCCACTTGAGGTCTGTTGTCACGGTAATGCATAGTACCGAAATAGTTGATCGTTAGATGTATCACTAATTGTCGCGGAAACAATCACTCGTGAAAAAAATGCTTTCATTAGAAAATTCGTATTTAAATGAGATCTACAACTTTTGTCTGAAAATTTTTGCCCAATTTTGCGTATTGGCTGAGATAAACTAAAAAATCCATGATGTTTATGGGTTTTTTAAAAATGCAAATCGATATATCATTTATTTTCTCGGAAACCATCACTCGCAGAGTAAAATATTCAAAACAAAAAATATGTACCTCCAAGGGAGCTAAAACTTGTGTACAGAACACTTCGCGAAATTTTGCATATTGGCTTAGATAAACGCAACTATGACTTTTACGGGCTTTTCATGGTTTTACCATAAAGATGGCCTAGTCGCCAATTTTTACTATCAAATTCGTAATGAACGCTTTAAATTACATAGGTATGCGGAGTTTAAATAAAATCGGAGAAATCAGCTATTCGGAAGTGCATCCCTTTTTACGAAGGATGTTACAAAAGATCCGATTTTCTTCCGTATCTGCCTCAATTTAAGACGCTTAATTTTATCACTTTTTGTCATTTGTAATTAAATCTCTACAATTTCCGAATCATAATCGCTTGGATCAGAATTATTTTGCGTAATCGAATAATTTTTCGCGCCTAAATTACCTTGTACCTCGGAATTATTTTGCGAATCTTCATTTTCGGAAATATTCCCAAATTGATTTTCATTTTCGTATTCTGATTTGATATCAGAATTGTCCGAAAATTGTTGAAAAACAAGATCTTTATTCATTTCTTTTATTATGGATTAAGACAAACTAATTTTCCTACTATGTTTTCTTGATTCCTTTTCGCCGTCGCTTTCATCTTTCCCCATTTTGACGATCTTAAACTGTAATCAGTATTAACGAAACATTTAATTTAGAAACAAATTTATTTTCTCGCTTATTCTTACTTTGTTTTAATTTTACACCCGGTGCATTTAAATTGTGAAATGAGCCAGATATTATCGATTTTATTTCAGTGATAATAAATTAAGCATTTTTCGTATTCTTCATTTTGTTTACATTCCCACCTATCTGCAAATTTAAATGAGCTTAAACGAATACAGTAGGTCACCTGTACGTCGTCTAGACTCAAGCGATTTATGGCTCTTTACTATACTCACGAAATCAAATGCGCCCGACTGAGAGTGACATTACGCAATCTCTCTACTTTAAATTATCAAGTGTCCCATCGGTGGGTATCAGTTATAACACCAGCATATTTTCTAACCGGGGATCGACTTTGTGTTTACTAATATTCTTAATGAATCATTACTGCTGTTGACTGATTTTACTAATAGATCCTAAATAAAACAAAAATTATTAGTACATTTCGATACGTGTATGAGAGGTGATTATTTAGCGAATTAGACGTTTTTCGCATGAGCGAAGCGAGTGAGAAAAGTCTCATTCACTAAATTGCAACCAACAATGCAAATTGCCTCCAATACTGATAGAACATTAAAAATAGCCCTAAAAATTTTACATACAAATTTGACAGTAAAATAAAACACAATTGAGGAAGACTAATTCTTAAAACGAAAATTTCCATTCAAATTTAAATTATTATTTTTAAAAAACGACAGATTATCGTTATGATTATGATTATCAACCAATAGGATTCTCCTCTAATATTAAACGGAAAACCAAACCTTCCTTCGCACAACGAGTTTTTTATCGTACGATAAATTTCACAGTCGTTGCGAATTCTTTTCTGGTTCTATTCTTTTTGGAAAATCAAAGTAAAATACCCATACAAATTTCAGTAGCTAGTGCAACCATGCACAGCGAGGTTTTTATCCTGAGATAAAGTGAAAAGTCGTTACAACAAATGATACGCGCGCTACACATAAACATGGAGTGCAATGTCTTTACAATCATGCATATACTAATTAAAAAAAAACTAAATTCCCAAAAACTTTTTTGAATTACGCTTGTTTCAAGTAAAATGCTGTCTTTAATGGCAGGTACATTAATAGAACAAAAAAAAGGCTCCTTCCTCGTACACCCTCAAGTCAAGTCCTTGTAATCACGGGACCTGGTACCGGTACCGCAATCAATATATAAAGTGACCTCTACCTCGTTGTCAACCTTTGAGTCAGAGGCGTTTCAATATAAATATTCGTCCGTAGATTTATGATTTAATTGTAATTATGAAAATGGAACGGACCGGTTCACCATGTTATGTTAATTTTCGACATTTTGAGAAAAAGTTAAGTGATATTCATATTTGTGTTTGTATAGATATTATAAGTTACAATTTATTAAGACCATAACGTCTATTACTTATACATTAATCAATAAGAAATAATTACAACGAGATCATAAAGAAGTTTCTAAAATTATGGAGATACTTCCAGAAATTCTAAGATCACTCTGATAAATTTTCTACAGCCCGCTGTGTCAAATAAAGATAAAATACTTTTCCGAAATGTTTCTCGGTCAACACAGCTACGAGGGTGGATTGATAAGTTTCCGGCCTGACCAAGAAAAACAACGTTTTTAAGAATTTTTTTTTTTATTTCTCAACATAATCTCCTCCAAGGCTG
>NC_046663.1:105253897-105261684 GCF_010883055.1 Belonocnema kinseyi | reverse complement strand
AGCTATCTAAGGATGGTACTATAGAACGCCACCTCAAGGTAGGCCTAGTGGCGCCATCTCTTGGTCAGGCCGGAAACTTATCAATCCACCCTCGTATTTAATTCAGTAAAATATTTTCCCCTAAATTCTGTAAAGCGAGGGCAATCGTTAACAAAATGGTTAAGATCAACACTATCGACAAAAAAAGGACACAGTTATAAAATAAAAATTTTATACCGTTTACTAATCAAAAAAATACGCTTTGAGTGACTATTTGCGAGTCTTAACTGAGTTGAACCCCCTTTAAAATTTAAGTTCATTCTAAAAGTAAGATAGGGCTAAGTACCTTAATGTAAAGAAAGATAAGGCCAGATCTGCAGACTCCGAGAGTGGGCCCTAGCTTCCAGATCCCTTCTAAGAGAAGCTCTCATGTAACCACTTAAAGCCATGCTTGTACCAGAAGCTAGACCTTAAAGAGAAGCCTCGTTTCATAAGTCCAGTATGTTACATGTCTCAAAATAATGTCTGAGATGCAAAAACCAATTTTCATCATTGTTTCTTGGCTTAAACCGTGCCAGTCCAATTATTCTATCCAAACACTGTCTTGGATACCGTGAAGAGCCTACACAAGAAATTTTTTCAATCGAAGACAGTGCCCTGCCGAGGGCAACACAGGGCAGTGAGGGTCTGCCTACTTCCAATCGCACGACGTAGTTTGGAGTATCTATTGGTAAATAAGGCATTCCCTTAAAGAAACTCAGCTAAACCCTCTCCAAAGAGTCAAGAGACGCCTGGCCCCATAGTTTCACTCCGTATAATAGTGAACTATTAACCAAGCTCTCAAACAAATTAATGTAGGCTGACCAAGAGTCTATTTTGAAACTGCTTATGATTTTCAAAGTAGCACTCGCTGCCGCATTTTCTGAACTGACCAATTTTCTAGTAGGATCAACAAACTTACAAGAATTACTTTGAATTACACCAAGATAATTATAATTGTCTGTTACTTCAATTCTATCCTAACCAAGCTTAAAGGAAATGGATTATTTTACACAGTTTCTGGCGTTACTTCGGAAAATAACAATCTTAGTTTTACTTGCGTTTACAGCCAGCACATTTTGTATACAATATAGCCGTAGAGCCTCCAGTTTTCTATTTAATTCCATGGGTGTATCCGAGAGAAGGACCAAGTGATCCGCGTATGCTAACAATAAAATTAGTAGCACGCTATTTACAGAGTGACCTTTACAACCTTGATTCACTAAAAAAGTTTTAAAGTCACTAATGAATAAAGAAAATAAGAGAGGACTGGGTACATCTCCCTGTAGCACACTCTGCGACACCTAAACAAATTCGGTTATAATGAGATTTGTTCTTATATAAGAATACGAATAAGAATTTGTTCCATAACAGATCATGTGGAACTGATGAAAATGCACTGTTAAGATCTACAAATGCAGCGCAGACTGCACTTCTTGACTGTCTTAAGTGTATCTCGATTACCGAATGTAGGGTAAAAAGGTTATCCAGGCAGCCCTGACCATTTCTAAAACCAGATTGAAATTCGGGAATTGCATTATGGTTTTCGCTCCAAGTATTTAGTCTACAACTTAAAATTTGCGTAAAAACTTTTGCAATGCAATTCACCAAAGTTATCTGTCTATAGTTGTCAGGAATACTGGCATTATTCTTTTTAAGTGGTATAGTCGTAGTCAAGCACCCCCAAGAATTTGGTGCTTTTTCAGTCTCCAAAATTTTATTAAATAGTTGTTCCAAATAGAATAACCATTTTGCAGGCAATCTTTAAAAGAACTAGAATTAATTAAGTCAGATCCTGCTGCTTAAGCAAATTTACATTTTTTTACACTTGACCTCAGCTCAAAAAGTGTTATAGAGCTGTCTAGCAAAGAATGAGAATTATATATTTCAAGAGCTTGACTAATCATTTTTTAGAAAATAAATCTCGAAGCCAATTGTACCACGTATCTATATTAGTAATGTTAGGTGCAACATACTTCTTACGCCTCTTATTGATAATAGACCAAAAGTTTGATGAGTCACGGGCACAAGCCATTTGATCAACAATTTTATTTTCATACTCGTTTCTTTTGTTCTGTAAAATTTTAAAATAATTCTTTTTTGCATCAACATATCCCATACGACTCTTCTCATTATTACTATTTCCCTGAAAGGTCTGAAACGCTACGGCCATGTCACTTCTAGCCACGTGACAATCCTTGTCGAACCAAGGATTGTCAGCGGATCTGATCCCCATTTTACCTGCTACTTTATGAGCCATACCTGATTCCTTCGCAGTATAAAAAATAACAGCTATTCAATTATCGTTCAAGAAAGTAAATCTCCAGTAACAAGTGTAATCTCATCTTTCCATCTCATGCTCTTCGCAAAATCTATAGATTTACTATTATCAAACGTTAGGTTTACATCTCTTGAGGCATTACCTTGACTGCGTTTAAAATACTCAGAGTCGTGAACAAAATTTGAAGTTAAAATGGCAGGCAGGTGATCAGACATGGTCCAAACTGGTAAAACTATAAAATCATGCAACAGTGCAAGCCCGTCAACCGAGGCCCATACAAGATCAATTACACTTGAACCTAAACGTAGTTTAAATGTGAAATTCGCAACTGAATCTTCTTGGAATCTACAATTCAGAAGACAAAACCCATTGTTGCCCATAAACTGAGTCAATTGTTTCCCCCTTATTATTTATCACAGAGTCATTCGATGTCTTAACAGCTGAAAAGTTGTGGCAGTTCAAAAAAATACTTGCGTCAAGTTTATTAAGCGTATCTACTCTACAATCAAAATCACCTCCAATGATTATCAGTAGGTGCGAATACATATCATGTATTGAGGATAACACAATATCAAAGTCTTCCAAAAATTTATTTACATACATTTGAAAGAGGTGAGATGTAAACAACCCCAAATATTAACTCTCTCGATTTACGTCGAACCTTACGTATAATATCTTGAGATAAGTGAACTAAATGTGCGGAACATACATGACTATCCACCTTTTCATCTCTTCAAGCTGGGGAATGGAACAGCTGCATATCCCTGGAGAACTTGAAGTATGCAGACTGGGTGATTCTATCCAAGTTTCATACGCGCAAAATATATCCGAGCACTCGAATGCATTTTCAATATCTTTCAGATTAGAGAAACCATGCATATCTTAGAAGATAAGTCAGGACGCACTTCTACTTAAGACTTAAAGCCAGGAACTTTCAGCTATACTGGTATAGATATTATTAATTATTATTATGGGAAAATAGAGGAAGTGGTCGGCATCGTTTAATATTTTCCATTCAAAAAAAGAAATAAAAATACACATTAATTTTTTTGAATTTCATAAAATTATCCATTCTCCCAAACAAAATCCGAAGTTTGCTTTTTTCAAACTAATTTAGTGTATAACGAGTTTCCTACAAATTCATATCAGTCAGTAAAGCGGATTTTAATTATCGCTATTATTAATTTAAAAAAAGCTTTCATTGACGCCAGAAGACGTGTCTCTTACCAGACTAGCTTGAAACTTACAGCATGCCTAAAAAGAAGGAGGGTCGATTTAGGCGGGTTTTGAACTGATTTATTTTTGGGTCAAAAAATTTGACAACCATTTTTTAAATATCTATTAACAATAATAAGTCAATTCCACTCTAAATATGCCATCTATACACCCCTACTCAACCGCCTACTTTCGCTCCTCCCACCCCTTCAAGTACTGAAAATGCCATCGCTTGCTAAAAGCATATTTGGAGAAATTCGGCAGTGCCAAACTTGTATTTGCTTAATAAAATACGCTATCCAGTCCCTATTAACTACCTCTACACTTATTTGTAATTTTTTGCGTTTTTTCCACTCCCTTTATTAGGGGGGAGGTGGTGGTTTTACTATTGATTGATATGCGAGGTGTATCAATACAAAATATCTAAGCTTGATCAGAATACTTAACCAGGATATTTCGGGTTTTTGGGAGAGCTTATTCCGAATCCGAGGTCCGTTAATCTCTATCACATCAGTTTCAGGGTCATTTGATGGCCAAAGGGGAAACAGCTGATAAAGAAATCCAGAACAATAGATCTACAGCTAAACATGCTAATAATTATTCAGTGATGCGCTAAAGGTACTAGCTGACTTATACAGAGTTTTGAGTTCGAAGTATTTAAGCTGAAAGAACCCTGAATTTGGATTCTACAATTCTAATACCTTCATTTCGAGCCGTTGAAATAATCTACTACTGACCTTGCAATGACATCTGTCAAACATGATAAGGTTGAACGGATCCTTTATTTTAATTTAGTAAACTCAAAAAACAATATTTGCAGTGGCTCGTATAGGCTGCGTAGCGTTTTCTCAGTATAACCTTTAGATACCCTACCATTCCACAAGTCCGCATCTACTGGTTGAAATTAAATACGAAGCAATTTTTTTAGCTTTATCTTGAAATGTTCTTGAGCTAACCTTTAAACGTTTTCGGTACAATCTTTTTTTTTAATTAAAAAAAAAATTCTTGAAAAATTATATTTTTAATTAAAAAAAAAAAATTATTACAGAAAGAAATTTCGACATAAACAATTGCTGAAACATTTTTCTTTGACAAATATATTTTTTAAATTGAAATAATGAAATATTTATACCAAAGAAACAACTTCTTAAATGTTTGAAGTGTTTACACATTATTGTTTAAATTTAAAATTGAAATAATTAAAACAAAATATATTTCTGGATAAGATATTTGGGTTGAAAATGTATATAGTATTTTTTAAATCACAAAAGTTCTTCCGAAAAGTCGAAATGTTGATTAAAAAACACGTGTTTTTTTATATTAATTTGCCTGTAAAATTTTTGTATAGTTTTAATTTTAAATTCGAAACAAATAATTTTTAACGCTATAAATATTAAACAAAAATATATTTGATACAAATATTTTATTATCGTATTTTTAATAAATAACACAGCCACAGAAAAAAAATTTTGCGGATCTGGTAACGAGACACACGTATTCCTATGGATTTTGGGGCGCTGAATTCAAATTCGGTATCAAAAATCACTCATCACGTCATGGTTGAGCCATAACCTCAAAAAATGACGAAAAATCATGCACTGAGGCAGATAAATTTCAAAATAATGCCAGTGATGCAGATTTTCACTTCAAAAACATGTCGACAACTGTGAAGGATCAATCCTTGCCTGCTATCAACTTATTTAAAATAACTTTACCCAACAGAATCTGACCTCACCTAACCTGAATTAACAGAAATTTATTGAACTACACGTAAAGCTCTGGAAGCATATTTTCCAAGTAGCAAATGTGTGCTACATCGAATGGGTCAACTCGAGACTAACCTAGAAATAAATCTAACCTAGCCTAACCTAACCTAACCTAACCTCACGAAACACAATTAAACTGATTGTGTTGTCCCGTTGTGTTTGCGGTACCGTTTGAATCAGTTTGGGCTTAACCTGCAAAGAGGTCAAATCTATCCTAACCTAAAAAACCTGACCTAACCTAATAGATTACGCTGGCAACCCTGTTCCTGCGTACTTTCATATTTTGACATTCATAGCAGTAAATGTCTCGAGTTTCGTAACCGCTTGTTGCTAGCATTATTCGCCTGTGTCTGTAACCAGGGCACCTCCACGTGGTGACGGTGGGCAACGGATCCACATTGGCTGAGTCCTTGGGTAAACGGCGTTCATGCCATGATGGCTGATTTTTGCTGGATGTTGAAAAGGGAAACGAATGCGGGTCTTAAATGTAAGCGTAACCCTTTGCATCGTTCCTTCGAAGAAAAAAGGACACGTTATAGCAGGCAGAAAATAGACTGAAGTAGGTCTATAAATCAATTTAATTACGATAAAAAGCAAGATAAAATGTAAACACGAAAGATAGTATAAATATATCCCTTAAGTCTAAGAAAAGCAGAGAGAACATTTTTTTGAATAAAACTCTTATTA
This sequence comes from Belonocnema kinseyi, assembly GCF_010883055.1. Taxonomy (NCBI): domain Eukaryota; kingdom Metazoa; phylum Arthropoda; class Insecta; order Hymenoptera; family Cynipidae; genus Belonocnema; species Belonocnema kinseyi. The sequence continues at coordinate 105,255,717 of NC_046663.1, read as the reverse complement.
ATTTGCATGTTTGAGTTACAGTTCTACATTTTAATTGATACAAACATTGTCAGGTTAATTGAAATGGGGTCAATTCTACTTGTAGTTCTAAGTTTCTTCAAATGAGTAATGTGCGTCTAAATTTTTAACCACCTGTAGTACAATGAAATGAATTTTATTGTGTTACAACGGGAATACTTAAGTTAAGTTATGTTGCGTTAAGCAAAATTTCGTTAGGTTCTGTTAAGTTAGATTCATTTGTAGGTTAAGATCGAGTTAACCTATTAAATATAGCACACATTTAAGACTGAGAACCATACGCTCAAATAGCAACACGTGTGGTTGAATTTCATTCGACTAGGTTATGTTAGGTCAGGTTTTGTTAGGTTAGGATAGGTTAAACCTCTATGTAGGTTAAGCCGAAGCTGAATGAAACGGTACCGCAAACACAATGGGACAGCACAATGAGTTTAATTGTGTTACGTGAAGTTAGGTTAGGTTAGGTCAGGTTTTTTTATGTTAGGATAGGTTTGACCTCTTTGCAGGTTAACCCCAAGCTGATTCAAACGGTACCGCAAACACAGCGGGGCAACACAATCAGTTTAGTTGTGTTTCGTGAGGTTAGGTTAAGTTAGGCTAGGTGAGATTTATTTTTAGGTTAGGCTCGAGTTGACCCATTCGATGTAGCACACATTTGCTACTGAGAAAATATGCTTCCAGAGCTTTACGTGTAGTTCAATAAATTTATGTTAATTCAGGTTAGGTGAGGTCAGGTTCTGTTGGGTAAAGTTATGTTAAATAAGTTGATATCAGGCAAGGTTTGATCCTTCACAGTTTTCGACATGTTTTTGAAGTGAAAATTTGCATCACTGGCATTGTTTTCAAATTTATTTGCCACAGTGCATGATTTTTCGTCATTTTTTGAGGTTATGGGCAACCATGACGTGATGGGCGATTCTTGATACTGAATTTGAATTCAGCGCCCCAAAATCCATAGGAATACGCGTGTCTTGTTACCAGATCCGCACACTTTTTTTTGTGTGGCTGTGTTATTGGAGAAAATTACCAGCTGAATACAGATAACGACAAATTAGATTTGCCCAGGCATTCAGAGAATAAACTAACACATACGAGAAATATTACCTACGATGTAAACTATGAACATCAAGATCTAGAAAAACTTAAACGACAATATTGCCCAAACAAATAAATGTAGACCAATTAAGGAGAGACAGGCTAAGTTTGAATGACACTCAAAATATATTAGATCAAATATCAATGCACAGGCGAATTAAAACTTGAAAAGAGACTAGTCTTGAATGGTTCCAATATTAAGGCTACTTCGCGATAACTTGCATTGTATTGTTTGCGCCTATAGAAAAGCGGTATATTAAATGCACTCTCTAATTGTATTCCTAAAAAAATCCGCTTATTTTGTATAAAAAACATAAATGAGATTACAATCAAACCTAGAAGGGTGAAATTTTAGATTTTTGGAGGACTAAAACTTGCCTAAAAAGGGGGTTGTTACGAGCGATCTAATTTCACCCCCACATCCCCACTCCTTGCACTGTACATGCCTCTAGCAAACGTGGGCCATAGTGTAGGGTGCAGGGCCGAGGCATATAAAGTTCTATTCTCGTCTTAGAGCAATAAAGATGTTATCGGTTACTTTAAGGAATTCATCCTCACAATCACATTTATACTTTTAATTCCAATTATTTTTTAGTGTGTATATATTGTTATGTTGTGCTTATTTTATTTTGTTATGCTAATTGTATTGCGACTTATCATTGCTTGTAAGAACTGCGCTTCACACACACACACACCCACACACACTC
>NC_046663.1:105241891-105253797 GCF_010883055.1 Belonocnema kinseyi | reverse complement strand
TCTGAAATCATCAATGTAAGCACAGTAAATTTGGGAAAACGGATTTTTGTATTTTTAAATTATCTTTTTTTAACTGACGCTAATAGATATTTATGAAATTCAAAGTCTTCTTACTAGTAAAAATACCCTAGAAAAATTACAAATTATTCCCAAAAATTAGCTGTCCCTCGTTTTTTATTCTTTAGACTTGCCAAATTTTTCCTTGTATAGTTTCACCCATACAATTAAAGTCATCGAATGCAGAATAGATTTTAAAAGCCAGCTGGAAAAGGATTATTCTGAAAAATACGATAAAAACTTTTCTTTTAAACAATCTTTTTGTGTTTTGGTTACATACACTCATTCAAAAATGTTTCCTGGTTTATTTTTATTAGAAGAATCCCTCAGATGTTACAAAGATCTATTATCGTTACTTGAAAGCAGAGAGTTAAAAAAAAACGAAAAACTCACTTTTTGAAGAATTTACTGTGTTTCCGTTAATTATTTCTTAGACGAATTAATTTTTTAAATGTATTATTGCCAGAAGAAAAGATTCGAACACATACAAAAATTATTTCGCTGTTATAATATTCTTGTAGGGAATTTAAAAAACAATGTTTTTCTTTTCTTGATTTTTTTATATAGTGCGTTATTTGGCTTGATATGTTCATTTCCGTGTGTTTTTTGGAATTTTATAAATGCTATAACTCTGGTAATTTTTGATTTTATCAAAAAAGTCAGTAGGGTAAATTGCTCGTCTTTTTGAATACCCTAGATATCCATACAGAGAATTTTTGAATTCAGGGGGTCCGAAAACGTGGATATTTTACCAAAAATGGGGGGGGGGGTAACATTTTACACAAATCTAATATCATCTCTAAAGAGAATGTAAAAAGAGACTTGTTTATAGAAAATAAGAAAAAGTATAGTATTGGAAAATGATTGAAATGAGAATACCGTAGGAGCGAATAATAATTAAACTTTGAAAAACTAAATGAAAACTTTTCAAGAAGTGACGAATTCGACGCAAAAAGGCATGAATAGTGACACGTCAAACTGTTAATTCATGCAAAGTCGACGGAATCTCGAGAACAAATAAATAACTCAACAAATATAATGAATTAATTATATTTCCAAGGCCAACGATTAACAAATAGTAAGATCTTTAAGATATTCTAATGAAATTGCAGGACCCAGGGTTTTTAACGGCTCTGTCTAGTATTACGTCTTTTTTTATAAGTTCAACCGCTCGTGTATAAAGGTCAAGCTGGAAATGGGTTAGTCTTACGGAAAAATCCGTAATAGTAGACAGTTCGTAAATCAAACATGTACTGTCAGAGCAAAAACAGAATAGAACATACGTGATAAAAAAATATATTTTCAACAAAAAGTCTAAGAATCTAATTCGGAATTCAAGAAATATGGTATATATTTATGGAACCCCAAAGAACAATTAGACATTTTGGAATAAATTAAATACTGAAATAAATTCGAACAATGTAAGTTTATATACCCCAAATAAGCATAGCTCAAGTTAAAATAGATTCGTGAAAGGAAAGTTATAGAGAGAATAGTTTTAAGTATTCTGGTCTAGGGAAAACATTTTACGTCGTTAATACGGATCCGGCATATTTTTCCGGTTTAAAATTTTTCTTCCGGCGTATTTTTAAGAACGTCGTAATTTTTCGTAATCCGAACTCCTACCCCATTCTAAGGTCTCGCTGGGGGAAGGCCCCCTGTGACTGGTTACAGAAATAATGTTGGTCAAACCTTTATCACTTTCTAACGTTTCGTGGTGCGGAGGCATTTCTGTGACTGATTACAGAAATATTGTTTGTTCAACCCCTACATCTTTCCAACTTTTCGTGGGGGCCGCACAGTGGTAAAAAACGGTTTTCTTTGTTAATAAATCTAATATCTCAAGATTGGCTGAAAGAAATTGAATGAAGTTTAGACTGAACACAGTTCACGTCATACCTAATAAGTAAAAAATACTTAAATGATTCAAATACATTTTACAAGGCCGAAAAATCCATGGGAAATCGAGTTTTTTTTCATATTTTATGAATAAACTGACTTAAACTTTTAGGAACAATGATAAATTGTTTTATATTAACACTAAAATTTGTTTATTTACATCAGTCAAACTGAACTTTAAATGAAAATTGGTACCTCCGATTTTTCATTTCCCTGGAAAATTCAAGTTTTTTCTTGTTTTATTGAATTTTCCAGAAAAATAAAAAATTGGAGGTACAAATTTTTCTTTGGATTTCAGTTTGGCCGATGTAAATAAAGAAATTTAAGTGTTAACATAAAAAATGTATCATTTTTAAAAGCTTGTGGCACTTTATTCATAAAATATGAAAGGTACCGGACTTCCCATGGATTTTCCGGCCTTAGAAAATATATTTGGATCTTTTAAGTATTTTATCCTTATTAGGTATGACGTGAACTGTGTCCAGTCTAAATTTCATTCAATTCCGTTCAGCCAATCTTGAGATATTAGATTTATGAACAAAGAAAACCGTTTTTTACCACTGTGCGGCCCCCACTAAAAGTTGGAAAGATGTAGGGGTTGATGTAGGGGGCAGGAGTTTGGATTACAAAAAATTACGACGTTCTTAAAAATACGCCGGAAGAAAAATTTAAAACCGGCAAAATATGCCGGATCCGTATTAACGACGTAAAATGTTTTCCCTAAACCAGAATACTTACAACTATTCTCTCTATAACTTTCCTTTCACGAATCTATTTTAACTTGAGCTATGCTTATTTGGGGTATATAAACTTACATTGTTCGAATTTATTTCAGTATTTAATTTATTCCAAAATGTTTAATTGTTCTTTGGGGTTCCATAAATATATACCATATTTCTTGAATTCCTAATTAGATTCTTAGACTATTTGTTGAATATATATTTTTTTATCACATATGTTCTATTCTGCTTTTGCTCTGATAGTACATGTATAATTTACAAACTGTCTACTATTGCGGATTTTTCCGTAAGACTAACCCATCTCCAGTTTGACCTTTATACACGAGCGGTTGAACTTATAAAAAAAGACGTAATATTAGACAGTGCCGTTAAAAACCCTGGGTCCTGCAATTTCATTAGAATATCTTATTTTCCAATACTATACTTTCTCTTATTCTCTATAAACAAATCTCTTTTTACATTATCTTTAGAGATGATATTAGATTTGTGTAAAATGTTACCCCCCTCCCCCATTTTTTGTAAAATGTCCACGTTTTCGGACCCCCTGAATTCAAAAATTCTCTGTATGGATATCTAGAGTATTCAAAAAGACGAGCAATTTACCCTGCTGACTTTTTTAATAAAATCAAAAATTTCCAGAGTTATAGCATTTACAAAATTCCAAAAAACACACGAAAATGAACATTTTAAGCCAAATAACGCAATATATAAAAAAAACCAAGAAAAGAAAAATATTGCTTTTTAAATGCCCTACAAGAATATCATAACGACGAAATAATTTTTGTATGTGTTTGAATCTTTTCCGCTGGCAATAATACATTTAAAAAATTAATTCGTCTAAGAAATAATTAACGTAAACACAGTAAATTCTTCAAAAAGTGAGTTTTTCGTATTTTTTTAATTCTCTGCTTTCAAGCAACCATAATAGATCTTTGTAACATCTAAGGGATTTTACTAATAAAAATAAACTAGGAAACATTTTTTAATAAGTATATGTAACCAAAATACAAAAAGATTGTTTACAAGAAAAGTTTTTATCGTATTTTTCAGAATAATCCTTTTCCAGCTGGCTTTTAAAATCTATTCTGCATTCGATGACTTTAATTGTCTTGGTGAAACTATACAAAGAAAAATTTGGCAAGTCTAAAGAATAAAAAACGAGGGACAGCTAATTTTTGGGAATAATTTGTAATTTTTCTAGCGTATTTTTACTAGTAAGAATACTTTGAATTTCATAAATATCTATTAGCGTCAGATAAAAAAAAGATTATTTAAAAATACGAAAATCAGTTTTCCCAAATTTACTGTGCTTACATTGATGATTTGAGAGACTTGTGGCATTTTGTGATAATGTATTTTTACAATTAGAAAAGCCTAAAGCACCTGGAAAAATTCATTTATCATCTCTGTAGATTTTAAAATTGTTTTTTATAAAGACGAGGCCATTAAACAAACATTATCACCTGCAGAGAACGTTTATTAAAAAGTTGTAAAAATTTGCAAAGACGCCAGAGCTGCCAGATCGTGGATGAAATTTACCCCCACCATACCTACCGTTTGAGAGCCGCAAAACAGAAGGTGCATGATTACAACTGTGAGTTCGTATGTAAGCCGGAAATGCACGATTCGACTTCGGAGTTTTACTGTGCGATGATTGCCGATCTGAAGGCTTCGGAAGACTTCGGTGGTCTTCTATTTATATCTCGCTCCCCATTTGAAAGAAATTGGAACACAACACATTGAACAGATTCAACTCATAGCATCATTGGATAGGTATTCATTGCGGATTGACACATTGAATGCGCCAAATCCTCTTCAGAGTCTCATTTACGAATAACAGATTTGTTACGAATCCTCGCGCCCTCCTCGTAGCTATATACTACAGGCGAAGGCGTATGGCGCGCGTTTGTGGATGGAAACGATGGACAACGCTCCTCCAACCGCAATTGACTGGGAGACTGTTGTCAGAAGAAACATCTCCAAAAAAAAAAGAAAAATTGGAAATACGAACGAAAATGAACCTCCCAGAAAGACCTCATCTGGAACATCTTCTGCACCACCGCTGAAAACTGAGAATAAATTCAAGCAAGTCGAGGGCTTGGAAACGGAAATGAAGGACAACATGGACACAGAAAACGCAAGTCTATCTGGATCTGAAGACGACGAGCAAGGAGAGAATGACCACCTAACGACCAAAATCAAACCACCGCCGCCGATTGTGGTGAATTCTACAATACCTAATCTTCAAGGACTCCTGAAAGAACTTCGACTCAAGCTTGAGAATCCACCTATCTTAAAGATAAATCAGGGGACGTACACATTTAGGCCCCAAAACAAAACGGATCATGACGTATTGATCAAATTGTTCTCCAGTAACAACATAAACTTCCACTCATATATACCGAAGGAAGAAAGATATATAAAAATGGTCATCAAGGGATTACCAGACTTCACTCCTGACGAAGTAAAGGAAGATTTGGAACAACAGGAGCCCTCTATCACGAACTGCATTAAAATGAAGTCAAAAAAAGGATCTCTTCAGAAACACCCATTCTTCCTAATCACTCTCGCCCCTGGAACTAAAGCAGGAGTGGCATTCAAAATTAGATACATTTTAAATGTAAAAATACATATGGAAAGATATAGGAATTCTTCTGGAGTAACTCAGTGCTACAGGTGCCAGAAATTTGGTCACGGTACTGCCTACTGTCACTATCCACCAAGGTGCGTCAAATGTTTGGAAGACCATTTAACGAAGGACTGCCATAAGATTTCGGATTCGGAACCTCAATGTGCCAACTGCAAAGGAGCACACACAGCCAACTACAGGAAATGCCCTACCTACATTGAGCATATAATCAAAGTTGAAGCAAGAAGGAAGCCAGGTACGAGAACCAGAATCCAGCCAACTAATATCATCTCAGCAACTTCCTTTCCACCTTTGAAGCCAACTGCTGCACAGTTGAAAGTAAACACCCAGTATAGTGAACATTTAAGAAGCATTGAAACGAAAGAGAGGACTGAAAGCTGAACAGCAGCGATTTCTTCCTCAGGCACCTCAAGACTTGTAAGTAATATAAGCGATGAATTAACCAAGTTAGACGAACAATTTGATTTAAATGAATTTTTGTAGTCATTAAACAAAATCAACAACTCGTTGAGTAAGTGTAAAAGTAGGATAGAAAAATTCACTGTTATGACCCAACTACTGCTAAACTATGACGCAAGCACATAATAGACTGGGCAGATTATTAATAGCTTACTGGAATGCCAATGGACTCACGGAAAATATCTTAGAACTTACTTATTTTATGAATAAACATAGTATTGACGTAATGCTGATTTGCGAGACAAGATTTAAAAATAAATCCAAATGTAGAATCACGGGCTATAATGTTGTGAGGAAAGACAGGCCTGATAATAGTGGAGGAGGTGGCATTGTCATATTAATTAAAAAGGGAATACAATTTCACAAAATAGATGTGGGAACGAAGAACATAGAAGCAGTTGGCATTGAACTAAAAAATAACCTTAAAATTATTTCGGTATATTTACCCCCACAGAAAGCTTTACATGACTCAGATCTTGACAAACTTTTTGCGATAGGGAAAAATGTCTTAATAGCAGGTGACCTAAACTCAAAGCATACAGCCTGGAACTGCCCCAGTAATGATAAGAACGGGAATTCACTATATAGTTATATCAATAGACATCCTTTCAACTTAGAATGCCCTGATGGTTATACACTCTATCCCTATAATTACATGGCAGCATCCAGTACAGTAGATATCACCCTCACTAAAAACATCAAAAATCTAGTAAAGTGTTCAAACATTAAACGAACTCCACTTTGGTCACAACCCTGTAATAATAGAGTTAAATAACTTAAATAATCTTCAAACAACGCGTAAAACCTTTTTGAATTTTAAAAGAGCAAATTGGAGGGCCTTTAGAGACAATATCGAGGCTAAAATTAAAATAGAAAATAATTTACAATCAGAAGCCGAAATAGATAAAAGCGTTCCTGCTTTTTCTACTGTTATTACTCAAGAAATATCAAAAATTATACCGATAGCTCGCCCTTTACAATTCACTTACACCACACCCGCTCACGTTTAACAATTAATTAGTGACAGAAATAAAATAAAGAATCATGGCAAAAAAGTAGAGCCCCTTATCTGAAAACCATAATGAATAAACTAAAGAAAATAATTAGGCAACAGCAAAGGGAACATAGAAATAAAAATTGGATAACAAAACTAACTAGATTGCAAACTAAAGATAATTCCCTCTGGAAAATGACTGAAGCCCTAAAAGGAAGCATTAAAACAACTGTGCCAATCCTGCATGGGCCTCAAGGGCTAGTCTTCTCAGAAAAAGACAAAGCCGATGTCCTGGCTCTCCAGTATGAACAATTTCACAGACTGACTACTGACATGAGTAATAAAGAGACTGAAAAATTGTAAATCAAAGGTATGATGAAATCGACAGCTCTGGAATTAATGTTGATTCTATTAAATTAATAACACCTAAAGAAGTTAAATTATCAATTAAACAAACTAAACCCAAAAAAGCTCCTGGCTATGACAATATTCCCAATAGAGTCCTTAAAAATTTGCCTAAGAAAGCTGTTGTTAAGCTGAGCTATATTTTCAATTCTTGCATTAAGCTATCTTACTTTCCAAACGCATGGAAGAAGGCGACCATTCTTCCAGTTCATAAATCAGGAAAAGATCAATTATTTCCCCAGAGCTACCGACCAATCAGCCTCTTGCCAACTATAAGTAAAATATTTGAAAAAATGATCTACAATAGACTTCTTGACTACGAAAATACGCATAAACAATTAATACTCGAGCAATGCGGTTTTAGACAAGGACATAACACCGTTCATCAACTTTTGAGACTGACAAATCACATATCTACTAAATTCAATGAAAATAAATGTACAACGCTATTACTCCTTGACTTAGAAAAAGCGTTTGATACTGTGTGGCACAAAGGCCTTATATACAAACTCTGTAAAATGAATGTACCCTTATATTTAATTAAGATCTCAATTAGTTGGTCCATACTGGGACCTAGGTACTTTATATACTATATAAATGATATTCCTTCAACTAAACATACCAATAAAGCGTTATTTGCGGAAGATACGGCTATTTATGCATCTTCATCAAACATATGTATGGCATTAAAATACTTGCAGAGGCATATTCTGATCTTAGAAGACAACTATAAAAAATGGAAATTTAAAATTAATGTAGATAAGACTGATCTAATTATAATTTACCAAAAAAAGATCAGAGACATGCCTGTACCGCTACGTATGTATGATCAGGATATAGAATTAAAAAAAGTCGTCAAATACTTAGGGCTTTATCTTGATAAGTCACTCACATTCAGTTTTCATGTTAGGGAGGCATGTAAGAAAGCCTACAAAGCTATAGGAATGCTCTATGCATTATTATGTAGGGATAGTGGCCTAAGAGATGCTAACAAATTGATTATTATCAAAACTATTATAAGACCCATTATGCTCTATGCGGCTCCAATATGTAGTAATACGTGCAATTCCAATAACGGGAAATTACAGGTAGTACAAAACAAGTGCCTAAAGATGATAGATAATACTACTAAGATTAAGGACCTACATAAGAAATACTCTATCAACAATACTGCAGAACATGTTTATAAATTAACTAAAATCTTCCACGAGGAACAGATTAAACACATTGATTTGATTAAAGATATACCTTCGATTAATCATGAAACAGCTCATTATAGAATCAAACACAAACTTCCACATCATATACTTTTAATTTAATACAATCACCTTCGAACTATATAGCTTCTTTGTACATAGTGTATATACTAAATAAGATAGTATAAGATAGGATAAGTCTCACTCTCATTCCTAATTAGGTTTTTATAAGTTTTTGCCTGGAAAATATTCAAGTGTTAAGCATTGTGCTTTGCAGTTTACATGAAAAATACTAGCATTGATACTCTGATTGCGTAAAGTAGGCTTATTCCTAATTAGGATAGATATTACAAAATAACTACAATGTAAACATGTTTCTTATGTAACAATATGTGATAAATAAATGCACTTTTTAAATGTAATCTGAAAGAAATTGAAGAAATTGGCGATTTGGATGTTTTGCGTGATTCTTAATTTCATGCATGCGTCGATTTTAATGTTTAATCATAGTTAAATTTTCGACAACAAGGATTAATTTTCTACCAAGAAAGAAGAGTATTCAATAAAATACAGAAAAATTTAACTAAAAAGCTCACTTTTCATTTAAACATAGAATAGTTAAATTTGTGGTTAAAAAAAAGTAATTTTTAATCAAAAAGAAAATAAATTTTGTACAAAATAGTTACATTTTCAGAAAACAAATTTATCCAACTAATTGTAATCATCAACCAAAAAAAAATGAGAAAAAAAACGTTAAAATTCTTTGAAATCGCTTGAAATTATTGAAATTAATTGAAAATTTGTTGGGATATTCTAAAAATATCCTGAAAATTTTTGAATCCTTTAAAACCGCTTAAAATTTTTGAAAGCTCTTGAAAATTCCTTACAAGTTTAAAAATACCTTAAAAGTTTTCAAATCCTTTAAAATCTCATACTGAATTATTGAAATCAATTGAAAATGCCTTGGAATCTATTAAAATATCCTAATATATATCAAATCCTTTAAAATCTCATATTAAATTACTGTCAAAAATTGAAAATTCCTTGGAAAATTTTAAAATACTCTCAAATATTTGGAAACCTTCAAAATATTTTGAAAGACCTTGTTATCTTTTAAAGATTTCTAAAGTACTTTGGAACTTTTTAAAATAACCTTGCTAAAGTTGTTAAAATTCTTTGAAATTCCTTTTAATTATGAAAATAAGTTGAAAATTCCTTGAGATCTTTCAAAACATCCTCAAATATTTAAAATCCCTAAAAACCTTTTAAAATCTTTAAAATTTGTTAAAGCTCTTGAAAATATCTTAAAATTTAAAACACGCTGAAGTATTTCAAATCCTTAATAAGCTCACACTGAATTATTAAAATCATTTAAAAATTACTTGAAATCTATCAAAATATCCTAAAACATACATCAAATCCTTCAAAATATCATTCTAAATTACTGTAATCAATTGAAAATTGCTTGGAATCTTTTAAAATTCTCTCAAATTTTTCAAATCCTTTAAAATCTTTTCAAATACCTAGAACTTTTTATAAAGATTTCTAAAGTATTGAAAAATTTTTTAAACAACCCTTTTAAAATTGGTTTTATTCTTTGAAATTCCCTTAAATTATGAAAATCAGTTGAAAATTCCTTGACATTTTAAAAAATATTCTCAAATATTTAAAATCCTTAAAAATCTTTTTAAATCTTTTAAATATGTTAAAGCTCTTGAAAATATCTTGAAATTTGAAACATACCCTGAAATATTTCAAATCCTTAAAAAGCTCACACTAAATTTTTGAAATAATTTGAAAATTACTTGAAATCTATGAAAATATCTTAAAATATATAAAATTCTTAAAATGTCATATTAAATTACTGTAATCAATTGAAAATTCCTTGGAATCATTTAAAATTCTCTAAAATTTTTCAAATCCCTTCAAATCTTTTGAAACACCTACAACTTATTTTTTTAAAGATTTCTAAAGTATTTGGAAATTTTTTTAAGGAAACCATCTAGGTGTTTCAAAAGATTTTAAAGGATTTAAAAATTTTTAGAGAATTTTAAAAGATTGCAAGGAATTTTCAATTGATTACAGTAATTTAATATGACATTTTAAGGGATTTGATATATTTTAGGATATTTTAATAGATTTCAAGTAATTTTCGAAATATTTTAATAATTTAGTGTGAGCTTTTCAAGGATTTAAAATATTTCAGGGTATTTTTTAAATTTCAAGGAATTTTCAAGAGCTTTAACAAATTTAAAAGATTTAAAAATTTTTTTAAGGATTTTAAATATTTGAGAATATTTTAAAAAATTTTCAAATTATTTTAATAATTTAGTGTGATATTTTAAAGGATTTGAAATATTTCAGGGTATTTATTGAATTTTAAGATATTTTCAAGAGCTTTAAAAAATTTTAAAGATTTCAAAAGGTTTTTAGGGATTTTAAATATTTGAGGATGTTTTGAAAGATCTCAAGGTATATTCAACTTATTTTTATAATTAAAAGGAATTTCAAAGAATTTTAAGAACTTTAGCAAGGTTATTTAAAAAAATTACAAAGTACTTTAGAAATCTTTAAAAAATGCCAAGGTCTTTCAAAATATTTTGAAGGTTTCCAAATATTTGAGAGTATTTTAAGACGTTCCAAGGAATTTTCAATTTTTGACAGTAATTTAATATGAGATTTTAAAGGATTTGATATATATTAGGATATTTTAATAGATTCCAGGGCATTTTCAATTGATTTCAATAATTCAGTATGAGATTTTAAAGGATTTGAAAAAATTTTAAGGTATTTTTAAACTTGTAAGGAATTTTCAAGAGCTTTCAAAAATTTTAAGCGGTTTTAAAGGATTCAAAAATTTTCAGGATATTTTTAGAGCATTCCAACGAATTTTCAATTAATTTCAATAATTTCAAGCGATTTCAAAGAATTTTATCGTTTTTTTTCTCATATTTTTTTTGGCTCATGATTACAATTAGTTGGATAAATTTGTTTTCTGCAAATGTAACTATTTTGTACAAAATTTATTTTCTTTTTGATTCAAAATTATTATTTTTTTAACCACAAATTTAACTATTCTATTTTTAAATGAAAAGTGATCTTTTTAGTTAAAATTTTTTGTATTTTATTGAATACTCTTCTTTTTTGGTAGAAAATTAAACTTTGTTGTCGAAAATTTAACTATGATTAAACATTAATTTTTTGTTCAGAAAATTAGTCTTCATGGAAAATAAACTTCTTTTGTGCAAGGTTCATGTATTTTATTAGAAATTCCCTTTTTTAGTATACAATTTAGCTTTTTGGATGAAAATGTAATTTTTTGATTTAAAATTTTACTATTATGTTGAAAACAATTAAAAAATTTTATTCGTTCAGTTATGTATTTGATTCAAAATTTCTTTGTTGCAGAAAACTAATTGTTTTAGTTGAAAGTTTAACTACTTCTATTAAAAGTTAGTCAACTATACTTTTATATTAATATAATATTTTATAATTATAATATTAAC
>NC_046663.1:105231034-105241791 GCF_010883055.1 Belonocnema kinseyi | reverse complement strand
GTCGGGAGCCCTGCGCGTTCTGTTGTTTTGAACCGCACTTACTACAACTATGTTTGGTGTTGTCATTGTTGCTCCCACGAGAAACTAGGGAAAGGGGTTCGTCCATCCTTGTAGAGCCCCGCATGCAAGGATAAGGCTGCTTACTCTGAGAGGTCGCCCGCTATCCCAAAGTCATCGTTCTAGACACCTCACCCAAGTGCCATTCAGCTTTCGGCACGGTTTTCACACCTCCGCTTCTATATATATATATATATATATATATATATATGTAATAGCAATAATATCCATACTATTTACACCTGGAAAACATAACCTGAAAATCGACGCATGCAGGAAATTAAGAATCACGCAAAAGATCCAAATCGCAAATTTCTTCAATTTCTTTCAAATGGGGAGCGAGATATAAATAGAAGACCACCGAAGTCTTCCGAGGCCTTCAGATCGGCAATCATCGTATAGCAGAATTCCGAAGTCGAATCTTACATTTTCGGCTTACATACGAAATCACAGTGGTAATCATGCACCTTCTGTTTTGCGGCTCCCAAACGGTAGGTATGGTGGAGGTAAATTTCATCCACGATCTTGCAGCTCTGAAAGACGCTTAAAACTTCTGACGATACTTGTCAAAATTGACATACACGAAAATATCAAAACTATGAAAATAAGAACTACCTTTCCACACAGTTCCATTTTTGAATTTATTTGCAACTTTTAATCGAGTTTATTTTTCTTAAATATCGTTTTTAATTACTTTCTGGTACTTAAAATCCAAAATAATACTTCATTTGATTTTATTATTTCCAAAATTCTTACCAAAAATTTCTTAATTTAAAAATTATATCATATTTGCCGAGGAATCAGCGTTTATAATCATCATAATCATTCCTGCGATAACGTTCATCCTTGGGATGGGACTCGTAGTTGAATGACATCGTATGTACATATGTAAGTGTTGTCGCAGTCAAATGAAAAATGATTTTGGGCCAAAAACTCTGCAGGATCATGCGTCATCATCATACATGCAGGATCATACGTTACCCTTATCATAAAAAGAGAGCGAGTAATATAAATTCTAAGCTTAGGAAACTATTCTGGGATAGGAGAAAGCATTCATAAAACTATAATATCTTGTTTATACTTTATGTAGCATACATTATATATAGTTTATACATTGTACATCACATAGTAGACTGAATTTATCCTGAAATTCTTTGAAGTTACCTATACCCATTCTTTTCTTCTAAATATGATTCTAAATTAATGGGCTTCTCAATGAACTTACTTTTCAAATCCATTGTTGGCACACTTGCTGATAAAATAATGACTACGTTTATGGTATTATTTCATTGCATATCTTATTTGTAATACAAGAAAAATTAATGCAGAGGTGAAGTTACTTTCGCATTAATTTGTAGACTCCACATTTATAAGGTGCAAGTAGTAGAATAAAGATTAATGAAATAAAACCTGAATAGAACAAAATGTCCGTTGCCTTTTCCTCCCCAGAAGAAGTTCGTTTAATAGAGCGTACTTTATTCAAAACTTTTTCTATCTTATCTAAATATTACCCGACTAATTTTAACTCCTGGTAGTAGTACAGGAATGAGGTGTTTTTACATAATCGAAAATAACAAACAAGTTTTAACCAATTTCCTCTTATCACTAAATATATAATGCTGTATTTCCCATCATTAATTTCATTTATTAATAATGATATGCCTGATTATATAGCCACTATGATTTTTTTCAAAGTATTTATTTCTTGAAAACAAGGAGCCTAAATCTTGCACGGTATAGACTTGATCAATATCATGGTAGACATGATCTAAATCACTTTAGAATAGTGTTCCCGAACAACATTTTGTAGACGATTCCAACAAAACTGAAAGCTTTCCATGTGTTCCGGCTCTCCCATAAGAGCTGATCTTTCAAGAATCTTGGCGGATTGAACTGTTCGATTATGAATTTAAAAGTGACTAATGGAAATTGTTTCAAACATTGCCCACAGCTTTTGGACATGGATAAGAGATTAATTTGTTTGTATCTTTCGCCAATATTGTGTCTTGATAGTAGGGTTTAACCTATTAGCGTGCATAATGTTATTTAAGATATCGATTTTGCAGCAACGGTATTCCACAGATGGGGCATTATTTCTCAAGTGCACCCATCCTGCAAACGAACTTTCTCTGATCGAACTAAAACTTCAGCAAAGTCTTGTTCTACGGGTGCAGTTCCGCATAATACATATATTTTATGTGAAATACATTTATACCCTGCGAGTAATAGTTTTCGAGAAAAACGACGATAAATATGAAAAACCACAGAAATACAAAACAATATGTAGCGGTGTATCTCTGTGACCAGTTACAGATATTATGTTGGTCAAACCCCTACCCTTTTCCATCGTATCATGTGGGGCCGAAAGGCACCCTTGTGACTGGTCACAGAAATAATGTTGGTCAAACCTCTACCCCTTTCCAACGTCTCGTGGGCGGTGGGAAGGCAACCCTGTGACACGGCTTCATATTGTGCTGTATTTCTGTGAGTTTTCGTATTTATCGTCGCTTTTCTTGAAAACTATTACTTGCAGAGTAAAAATATATTTCATATAAAAATATATGATTTTAAAAGATCTACCACTTTTATTTGAAGCTTTTTCGTAAATTTTCATTATTTACTAATATAAACACAAAAACCCATAATCTTGATGGGTTTTTTGTGATCTATCGAAAAGTTGTAACCATTTTTTTTAAATTGAAATTTTTCCTCTTTTTTAAAAATCAAAAATGTCATTGAGCTTTTTATGAATTTCGACTTCAGATTGAGTGTGGCAATACTGATTATTGTATTGAATTTCATAATCAAAACGATGTAAACGTTTCCCCATGGTATTAGAATCCAGGTATTTACTTTCTAGCTTTGTTTCTTTGAAATCGTGCCAGTGTTTCTTGGATTGTAGTTCTTCCCTTTTACAAACACTCCTTATGGCTTTTCTGCTCAGTATCTGAACATTATTGATTAGTAAGTGATGGGATTCTTACTAAGGCTAAAAGTAAATTAGATTTTGTGCCAAAGGTCATTTCAAACGGTATTTTTTACCCGTAGCCTCTTTATGGTTTTATCTTCACCGAGGTGAACAGAGTTCGCATTTCCGTGCGCCTTTAATTCTTTAGTACATTTTTTTTTCTTTGCTTACTTGTTTATCAGATCGTTCACTCAGAAAAAATTATACGTCCTTTAATTTGGTTGACATAGTAGAAAATTCTACAAATCTCTGACGCTTATTCATTCCGTGATGTTGAATAAGGGTTTCTTCTTTGAATTTAAGTATTCTTCAGATTTTGTAATTCTGGTAAGATACTTAATATTGAAATAGAGGAGTTCCACTTATTTCTGTTCGGCATAGCCAGGTAACTGTATTTATAGCAAAAAAAAAAAAATTTCGTTTGCAGATGGTAATCCTATTCTTCCCATCTATTACAGGTTTGATTTTCAATTTTCTGGAAAGACGATTCTTTTTGCTATCGATATAGTCGTGATGAACTTATTTTTTATTTTTCGGTTCGTCATATTGCAATGTTTCAAAAATCCGTTCGTTATCTTCACTTGACATTGATATTTCAGTTTGATGAACAACTTAACGGAAATTTTGTTGATATATTAATGTATTTGTCCAGAGTTTGTACAAAGAAATCGTTATCTTGAATGAAGTACATTTAAAAAAAATACTTCAGTTCCAGTATTTACATTGTTATTTAAGTATAATCTTATATTTGTTGCTTTTGAACTACAGTCAAATTGCATAGCCTTGTGTTATCCATATCATAATATCCTTCAGGTGTGACCTTGAATACAGTTTTGGGAGTACCACAATTTGCAGTTTTTTTCGAATAGAATGACGTTCGACAAACTTGGAAATAATTAAAACCTTAAGAAAACAGCATTTAATAAATAATCTCAGACAGCTTCTCTTAGGTCTTCAATAATTGATATAATGTTTTTTATGACTTAGATTTTGAGATGTCTGAGATTTTAGCAGTAAGCCCAATCAATCTATCAATCCACTCAAGTCATCCTAGTAAACGTAATCCAAGTTATTTCCCTTTCTAGCGAGCATACAATGCCTCGCCATATTATTAGACCAAGGCTTACAAATTACAATGTTCATATTATTTTTGACATTTATTGTAAGTACCCTAAGCGTACTAGTGGTTTTAAACACCTAGTTTGTCAGATTCACCAGATTCGTCAGATTCGCTATATTCGCGAGACGAATTAGCACGTTTTTAGCTGGAACAAATGTTACCGTTCTGGACTAGCCAGAAAATTATTCAGATATGAATGCCATTGAGAACGTTTGGGACTTCATGAACCAGAAATCAGTAAGCACGCTCCTGCAAAAAGCCAGAGCTATTTCGGATACTCAAACTCACTGGGGAACATTGCCTATAGATAAAAAGAAAATTTAAAAACTGTGTAAACAATATACCTCAACGCATTAAAGCTGTATTATTTGCTAAAGGTGGCCGTACGAAATATTGATTGTACTTAAAAATCATTTTTTATTACAAGAAAGCTTCTGTTCAATGTAGATGTTTTTATTAAAATTTATCATCGCTAATATACTAAGATACGATTTTACAAACATATGACACAATGCTAATGTGTGTCGTAGTTAAAATGATGAAAAAGTCATTTTTTAATTTTGTCCTAATAGTCAGTATTTTGTATGGCAACTTTTAGCAAATAACACAGTTTTAATGCAACGACGTATACTGTTTACACAGTTTTTAATTTTTCTCTTTATCTCTGGCTAATGTTCCCCAGTGTGATGAAGTATCCGAATTTGCTCTTGCTTTCTTGGAGGAGCGTGCTTACTGACTTTTGATTCACGAAGTCCCAAACGTTCTCGATGGGATTTATATCTCTACAATTTTCCGGCCAGTCGAGAACGGTGATATTTTTCCCAGCAAAAATGTTCTAATTCGTATGACGAGCCTGGTAAATCTAGCAAACTAGGAGTTTAGAAACACAAGTACGCTCAAAGTACTCAAATCAGCTAAAAAAAAAGTGAAAATTGTAATTTTTAAACTTTGGCCTAATAATTTGCCAAAAAGCACTGTATGTTGTGGTATCACACTTTGACCTAATAAATCTTGATTTTCACTAATCCTCTATCTACATTTTTGAATGGGGATGTGAAAATTATTCTTTTCATAAATTTTTTATGCTTAAAGGTCTTCACTTTTATCAACTTCACCGTCTTATTTATTACGTGACTATCATTTTTCTGGTCATCAGAACATATAACAGAATTTTTAGGTGATTGTGTTCACATAAAAGTGTGCCATCCAAACACATATATATATGGACAATTATTTAGAACATTATATTAAATATGTTTTAAGTATGAACTTCTAAGTAAACTAATTGAAAAATTATGTAAATCGTTTCGATTACAAAGCTTTGGGAGGGGTACGCCTGTGCACGGATCAACCGTGCATTAGCTTAACTGTGAACATCGATGAACAGTGATACAACTGTGAACGCAGGGGCGCACACTTCCTCCGCCACCGGGGTAGCGACGAGCTATTTTCTGATAAATAAACGCTTTTTATTCATCTTTACTTAAAAACATATGTTCTTTAGTATTACTTTCAGTGAAATCTACATTTTCCAGTCCATCTCACTCAACCCCACATTCAACCTCTTAGGTACCCACCCCCCAGTTGGGGTAGCAACTGCTACTTTTCATACATGGTTTGTGCGTCCCTGTGTGCACGCCTGCATTTTGACAAG
Organism: Belonocnema kinseyi; assembly: GCF_010883055.1. Taxonomy (NCBI): domain Eukaryota; kingdom Metazoa; phylum Arthropoda; class Insecta; order Hymenoptera; family Cynipidae; genus Belonocnema; species Belonocnema kinseyi. Next base: position 105,235,992 of record NC_046663.1, on the reverse strand, counting down.
CCTACGTACACAGATGGGATACTTCCAACTGTGCACCTTTCAATTAAATCAATCAGATTTTCAACTGAAAAGTTCAAGTGCAAGGGTTGAGTCAATACTATATAATGCAAGTTATCTCCGCTGAATGAATATCTTTTATGGCATGACTTCCTTAAACATAGAGTCGTCACCGAAATCGCATTCCCCATTTGTATAGATTCTCCGGGTATCTCTTCCACCATTTTCATTACAAAGCAGATAAAGGCATCTCTTCCACTCATGGCCATCCAAATATCCCATGTACATTTCTTCTCCGGGAATCACTTCCTCAGTGAAATAATAAGTAACTGAAACCAGGATTGTTGGAAGCCAAGACTTCCTCGGGCATTATTTTTCTAGTAAAATAATAAGTACCCAAAACCGGGGTGTGTTGCACATGTAAGAGCTATGCGTTAACGCAAATAAAATTTAAGGAAACAACACTTTATTGTAAAGCAAATAACCGATATATTTGAGAGTAATAAAAGGCAAAAGATTAATTATATGAAGAAATATAAGTTTTCATGGTAGCTGCACAAAATAAGTGTGTCTTACTTCTTGCAGATTAACCTTAACATCTCTCCGTTTGAGCGGCGTAAACAGACGCATCTATGATAATGCACCTTTTAGAAAAACAGAGGTGCTATGGTATGAGATCCAATATTATATACTCGGTCGCGCCCACTCGAAAAGAGAGATCACGTTCAATCCGCCATCAGCAGAACGAGCTTCAAATTTTGCGCTTTTCTACGAAAAAAAACAGTATCCCATGGAGGAGAGGCGCCTTTATGGCTTGGACAATTATTTCTGACACCTTGGTTTCGACCTCATTAATTCTCGATGTTGTCTCTCCTCTTGCGGTGGGTCTTCAGTGTTCCCTGCTAATTCCGCATCCTCCTCTCCCGCGCGGGGTTCGATTGTTGAATCCTCGTTGATTGAGATTAATTCTTCGCTGTCTTCTTGAGTGGAATTCGTAGGCTGAGTAGTTATGTTTTTAAAGGATATGTAATTTTGAAACATCGACAATCTCTACCCTAGTGTTGAATTGTGGTGCCGACGAGCAAAACTTCCCGAGGCATTACTTCCTCAATAAAAAATTAAGACCATGAGCTTGTGGCGTCGATGGTAAAATCCTCCCAGGCCCTGACTTTCATAGCCAAATACTAAGACCATGGAAGTGTATCATCAACGGGCAAGCCTTCACTGGAAATTATTTTCCTTGTGAAATAATAAGATTCTGAAACTGTGTCTTGGACGAGCAAGTCTTCCATGAGCAAGTCTTCCCCAAGCAAGCCTTCGCCTGGCATCTCGTCCCTAGTGAAATAATATAACTAAAACACAGTGACATTCACGGGCATGCCTTTCTCTGTCCTCACTTCCCCAATACAAAATCAAGACTACTACGGTCTGTTATCGACGGGCAAGTCTTCCCTTGGGATCCCTTTCCAGTGAAATATTAAAACCATAATAGTGTGGCATCGACGGGCAAGCTTTCTGCGGTCATCGCTTCCCCAGAGAAATATTCAGACCATAAAAGTGTGGCATCGAGAGGCAAGCTTTTACCTGCCATTTCTTTCACAGTGAAATATTAAGAACATGATACTATAGCATCGACGGGCAAATTTTCCTCGAACATCAATTCTTTAGCGAAATATTAAGATCATGATAGTTTGGAATCGAGGGGCAAGCTTTTCCCGGCCACCTCGTCCCCAGAAATACATTTAGACGATGAGACTGTGAAATTGAAGTGCAAGCCTTCCTTGGTTATTACTTCCAGAGTGAAATAATAAGGTCATGTGACTGTGTGGCATCAACAAGCAAGTCGTCCCTGGACATCATTTACCCAGTTAAATAATAAGACTAAGACACAGTTTATACATCTAAATGAACTGATATATCCCTGGGAACGACTTGCCCGTCGACTTGCCATCGACTTATTATTCTACTGAGCAAGTGATTCCCGTGGAGGGCTTGCCCTTATTACTGGGGAGGATATGTCCATGGGACACTTGCCATTCGATGCAACAGTGTCATGATCCTAATATTTCATTGTGGAAGTGATTCCCAGGTAAGGTGTGCCCATCTTTACCACTGGCATAATATTTCACCTAAGCAGTGATGCCTAGGGTAGGCTTGCCCGTTGTCGCCAGAGTGGCATGATCTTAATATTTTACTCGAGAAGTGATGCCCGGCAAATACCCTTCAATACCAAGTCTAATGGTAAGATTATTTCACTAGGATAGATACAAAGGAAACGATTGCCCGTTGATAACACAAATGTGTGATTTTAATATTTCACTGGGGAAATGACGCTGGAGAAGGGAATGCCTGTCGATGCAAGAGTCTCATGGTCTTATCATTACACTAGGAAAAACATGAGCAGTTGAAGCTTACCCTTCGATGTTGCCCTTCGATGTTATGGAAGTGATTCCAGGGAACACATGCTTAAGGGAGACTTTTACAGCGATGAGTGACAGAGATGCCGTTAAGAACCTTGAAAATGGGGGAAGCGAAGCCCGGTGACAACTCTTTGTTTGGGGAAGTGCTACCTGGGAAGACACTTATTTAGCAGGGAGGCCTTCCCTGTGTAGACTTGTCCCAACGCCTACTGAGTGCTTGTTAGTTGAAAATCTGATTGTGTTATTTAAGACGTACACAGTTGCGAGATTACCATCTGTGCATGTGCACAGTTGGACGTATCCTATCTGAGTACGTGCTTATTTAAGAGTTTCTCATATGGGCAGATGCACAGATGGCATTATTTTATTTATGCATATGAACTTGTGAGTTTTATGTGACTATGTGACGTCATTTTCTTCCAAATTTCATACAAAATCGAATTTTCAGGTACAAATTTTTAGGTAGTATGAAATACTAGGAAATGAAATAAGCTTTAATCCAAGTTTAAAAAATCACAAAAGATCAAAAACTGATTAAGCTATAAATTCCACTTATTTTAATTTAAAATAAGCCCTTTTATATATAAGTTCACGGTAAGCTGTCAATCAATTAAAAATTCTAAAACTCTGCAAAAATTCTTCCAACTTAATAAGGGCCATATTTGGAATTCTAACATTTTTAACTGATCTATATAATATCGTCGTTGTAACGATACTTTTATGTGATACATTCATATTATTACGTACAATAAATTATGCTGTAAGTCCCTACTTCAATCATTTCACGAATAATGTTTATTGTTGAAAATGAATCAATTGAATAATTATTGTACATAAACTTATATTGACGAAATTCAAAAATGGTTGTAAAGCTTATGTTGGACCTATGTATGTTTATAAAAATTGTATATATGGCCCAAATATTGCTCAGATGTTCGAAAAAATGAATAATACTAATACTATTAGCTTAATCGATTAATCATTATTCATTGATAATAAGAATAAATCATAGAAATGATAATAATAAATCTTTAAAAAATGTGGTTGTGATAGTCGACGATTTGTGTATGGTCGTCTCACCTTTCCCAGCGTCTAATCAGTATTGAAGCCACATACCAAATTTTTTTAACATAAATAGGTCTGGCATGAATTTATGAATCTCGCTCAACAATTTACATTAACCAAATTCGTGAACATGTGTTTGGCCAAAAGTTAGATGCTAAATTATAAGGCTCCCAGTAAAAAAAAAGAACGAAAAATGTGTACTTTGAAGAGTTCAAACTCAATATATTACGAAAATTCTGGAAAAATTAGGATTTGTTCTCTCTATTATGTCCTAAAGCCTAACCATGTTTCATTCATTTATGTCAACTTCAAGCAAAGTTGTGAATATTCAAGTACAGATGACTGAAAAATACGTGTATTTAAAATTCCAACAACCCTGGGCACGTGATAAGTCAGAATGCGGATATCTCTGGCATGCGCAGTAGTTATTCCTGTGTATTTTTAGGTTACGTAAGGCCATGTGTCAATTTAATAATACACAAGAATCACTGCTTCGAATGCTCGAGATATCCGCGTTTTCTCATAATAATATCGTATATATGAAAACTCGTAACCTGCATTAGTAGCGCATGGAGGCTGAATCTTACATAGCGGATTTAAGCACATAATTTATGGCGACTGGCGACCTCTGTTTTAAATGTATAAAATTAATCGAACTTAAAACTAGATTTCTACTTTTATCGATCGCCAAGAATTATTTTAATTTGTGTTTTTATTTTCACTTTCAATAACAGCTGTGATTTTTAATAATAAATTTTTAATTGGTTTATTCAATGTTCAAGTAATATTTATTTCAAATCTATCTTAAAATTTCATTCTTTTGAATAATACAAACTATTATTCAAATAATAGATATATTGCAAAATCATCAAGTTTAATAATCTTATTATATAAATTATAATTAAATTTTTTATCAAAACGTAAAGTTATTATAAGCTAAATTACAATTATATAAATTTATTATATTAATGTTTTAATTATGTTAATGATTTAATGTTGAAAAACTGATTAATGTTAGATTAAAATTAAATAATATAGTTTTTTTATTTTAACCTTATCTAATCAAAATTTATTGACTATTTAATATCAGTGTTATATTTGTTAAAGTAATAATTATTTGAAATTTATCTTAAAATTTAATTTAAAAAAAATATTATTAAATTAATAGATATATTGCGAAATCATCAAGTTTAATAATATTATTATATAAAATATAATTAAGAATTGGGCTTAAAACGTAGTTATTATAAGCTAAATTACAATTAAATAAATTTATTATATTAATGTTTTAATTTTGTTTTTTTTTCACGCTTTAGTTATAATAATAATATTCTCATGAATTCTATATTAGCAAATTATAAAGGTTAATAATATTATGTTATACGAGGGTGGATTGATAAGTTTCCGGCCTGACCAAGAAAAACAACGTTTTTAAGAATTTTTTTTTTATTTCTCAACATAATCTCCTCCAAGGCT
>NC_046663.1:105209200-105230934 GCF_010883055.1 Belonocnema kinseyi | reverse complement strand
AAGCTATCTAAGGATGGTACTATAGAACGCCACCTCAAGGTAGGCCTAGTGGCGCCATCTCTTGGTCAGGCCGGAAACTTATCAATCCACCCTCGTACATGCTTATAATTTTGTATACTAATATTATATTCATATTTCGTATTTCAAAATTATTTACAAATTTAAAATTAAATATAATTTCAATCAATTTTAAATTGGGTTATTCATTACTACAAGAATAATTTTAAAAATATTATCTTAAAATCTAATTATGTCAAATAATATAAAAGATTATTAAATGAATAGATGTATTATGAAATCATTAAGTTTAATAATATTATAATATAAATAAAAATTTAATAATAAAAAATAAAATATCAAATAACATCAAGTTTGGATTTAAATTGTTTAATATTTAGTAACATAAATATGTTATTTCCTCTCAGATTATGTAATTAAATATTGGCTATTGCTTTCGTAATAGATGCTTCTTTTTTTCTTTTAAATAATTGTATTACAATTATATAATTCTTTATAGTGCCTCCGATATTGTGAAATGAGTATTTAAATTCAATTTTCTAAATTATATGTACACATATTTTAATTTTTTTAACTTAGATGGAAAGCTTAATAATAAGTTAAGTGTAGAGAAAACCATTTTTAAATTTGAATGAGAATATAATGCAAACATTATTCGAATGTTTTCATTAAAATAATTGTGTAATGCTTTTTATGTTGTGAAATGATTAATTAATTATTAACTAATTTCACAAAAACTCACATTTTCTGAAATTAGTCTAAGAGTTTATTGATGAAGAAAAATTTTAGAAATGAAAGTTGAAATTAAAAAAAATGTATTAACTAGAAATTATTTAAAGGTTTTACTGAGAATTATAGTTTAATGCTTCTTATTTTGTAAAATGACTAATTGATATAAGCTGAATATTTGTTTTCCAACATTAAATTGAATAAAGATTAAAATTTATTACCTTAAATTTAATTAACATAAGTAACAAATAAATACATTATTTACTTGTAGGTTATATAATGGAACATTGAATATGATTTGTATAATATAAATGAATTTATTTTTAAAGTACCTCTATTTCAATTAAGTAATTTTTCGGAACTATGCTGGTGTTCTGAGATTAATATTTTCTTTCAATTTTCAAAAATATATGTATAAAGATGTTAAAAGATATATGAATATTTCAGTTAAAATAATTGTTTAATGATTTTTATGCTTTGAAATGACTGAATAATTTTTAATTGATTATATTACAAATCGAATTTCCACAAATAATTGCAAAATAATATAATTATTTGAGGCTTTTTAAGTTATGAACTGTTTTAATTTATTATTAGCTGATTAACTTTGTTCACAATGTTAAAGCATATCCAGTTTAGATTTAAATTGTTTTAAATTAAGTAACCTACATTGATTACAGTAGAGTCTCGCTTGTCCGAGCTATTGTGGACCGGCCCCAACCTGGATAATAGGGAAACTCGGATAAAAACGGAATTTTAAACAAAAAGAAACGCTCGATGTAATAAACTGAAAGTAGAGACTTATAACGCAGAGAGTATATACATCATTAACAAATGAGAGCAGAGGTTTGGGAAAATCTGTTCCGGTTGGTTAAGAAAGTTCATAGGTATGAATAATGCATAAGGGTTGAATAATACGAACTACTAATGCGCTAAAGCTCGGATAAGACGGGTAAACTATTTTTGTTTCAGCCTCGTATAATCGCGAACTTGGATAATCCGGCCTCGGATAAGCGAGGTTCTACTGTATTTAGTTTCAGATTATGTATTTAAATATTAGTTCAACCTTTGGTAACGAAGTTTATTTTTTCTTTCAAACATTTATATTTTAAGTATATGAATTTTTATGATGATTATGATAATTGTGAAATGAGATTCTGAATTTCATTTTCAAACTTATATTTACATATATTTTAATTTTTTTAAAATTAATTTACTAGGTAATTAATAGATTAGATGTATACAAATGCTGCTTCAAATTTAAAGGAGAATATAATGTAAACAATATTTGAATGTAAGAATGAAAATAATTGTTTAATGCTTCTTATTTTGTAAACTGATTAATTAATTATGAAATTGAAAAGAATATATATATATATAATTTACTTAGGATTATATAATTGAATATTGAATATAAGATGCATGATAAAAGTGAATTAATACTTCAAAGACCACAGTTTTGATTAAATAATTTTTCAAATGATTCTGATGTTGTGAAATGTGTATCTGCATTTCATTTTTATAAACGTGTTTTAATTTTGTTCTCGGATAAGTATCAAAAGTTGCCAAGCGATCAGATTTTCAAAAATGAAAGTGAAAATTAAAAAAGGGAGAGGGGAAATTATTTTAATTTTTAAATGAAAATTATAGTTTAATTCTTTTTATGTTATAAACAGATTAATTAATTATTAGTTCATTAATACTTTTCACAATCTTAAATTACATAAAGATTAAATTTTAAATTTGAGTTAACAAATTGATGATATAAGTGAATATTATATTATTAAATACCGGTTATAATTGATAAAATAACATTTTATTAAATTTTGAAATACAACATTTTTAAACTTATACTATTTATTCAAATTTTTGTTTTGTTGTGAAATGAGCATCGGAATTATGATTTCTGAATGATCTGAGTATATATTTTACTTTTTTGTGGAATATATAAACATTTTATCAATAATACAAATTTTTATAAAATAACCAAGTAAAAATTATTTGAATAATTCATTATAAAAATAATTCTTTAACGCATTGTATTTTATGAACAGAATAATTACTTATTATTAGCTAATTAATTTTTTTACGATATTTGATTACATGAAAATTGCATTCATTGATATAGGATATGAACTTTTAAATAGAAACATATTTATATTTAACCTATTTCTTTTAGATTATTTATATGATTTATTATTATTATATGAATTAAATTGTCAAAATCATATGTACAAGTGTTTTGTTTCTTACAAAAACAAGTATTGAAGGTTATTAATAACTAATATTTTCAGGAAGGAAGTTTAAAAAATATATAAAGTAAGAGTAAATTTATTATTTCAATGAAACAAATTATTTGAGGCTTTTTATGTTGTGAACCATTTAATTCACTATTAGCTGATAATTTTCTTCACACTTTCTTCATCTCGGTTTGAATTAGTGACAAAGGTTACTAATAAATTAGACGTATATAAAAAATCAAAAAAAGTAAAATATAAAGTAGAGTACAAATAAATTTATTATTTCATTAAAATTATTTAATGCTTTTTATTCTGTGAACCATTTAATAAATTATTAGTTGATAATTTTCTTCACACTTTCTTCATGTTGATTTGAATTATTGACAAAGGTTACTAATAAATTAGACGTATGGAAATGCTGTAACAAAATTTAAAGGAGAATATACACATAATGTTAACATTATTTGAATGTTACGATAAAAATAATTGTACCATGTTTTTTATTTTGTGAACTGATTAATTCAATAACAACTCATTCTACTTACAGTTACATTTTCTGGAATCAGTTTAAAAGCTTAAAATTAAATAAAATTTTTAAAAATAAAATTCCAAATAAAAAAATATATATAAAGTTAGAGTTTTTGAAATGTTATATAACAGAATTATATTTTAATGGTTTTGCTTTTGTAAAATAGTCAATTGATTGTTAGCTAATTAACGTTTTCTGATAATTGAAGTAAGTAAAGATTAAAACTTAATTCCCGAAATTTAAGTAACATAATCATTTAATGAACATTAAATGTGAATTTAAATTTGCAATTTTATTATTTCAATTAGATAATTTTTCAAATGATTCTGATGTACTGAAATATGCTTTTGTATTCGATTTTTCAAAAATGAATGTGATATTAAAAAAAATGTAGAGTAAACATTTTTCCCATGTTTGAATGCAAATGATTGTTTAATGATTTTTAAGTTATCATTTATTAAAAAATCAATGAATTGTTAGATGAATGATTTTTCCACAACACCGAAATAGATAAAGATGCAATTATAAATTCTTTTGCTGCCATATTATAATTCCGGAGTTTTAAGAAAAAAAAATGTTTTCTTTTTTTACATCTGGGTAATCTTTTTTTTTTAATTATCAAAGACATAAGTGAAATAAAATTATCGAAAGAACTTATTTTAAGAATTAGAACAATAGAAGCGTCTTAATAATTTTGAAAGATTTTGAGAATAATTTTTTTAAACAGTTATGGAAAAATTTTAAGCAGTTAATAATTAAGTGTGAAATAATAATTGTCAATTTTAAAGATTTCAAAATTGTTAAAAAATATTATGGAAGATTTTAATAAAATTATTTCTATTTTCCGTGATTTAATTCCAATTTAGGTAAACTTAATTTTTTAGGGCGTCAAGAGAAGGAAAAATATATAGTTTAGTTTCATGGAAAAATTTCAAACAATTTTTTACTAATAAGTTCTAAGAGCTCATCAGCAAAGATTCAAAAACTTTTCATATTATTTTATAAAAAAAGGGTTAACAAGTGTTTAAGGTAACATCGTGCCAAAATGAATAACTTTAGAATAAATTTTAGTAAATTTAAAAGATATTTACAAGTTTTAACACCATTAAAAACAATAAAAATGTATAAAGACATAAATAAAGACATAAATTCTTTAGGTTCCTAAAACAATTTTTTAAGAATTTTTAATTTGAAAAATAAGCTTCAGCAGAAAATTCAAAAAATATTTTAAAACATCAAATATTTCCTTAAATTTCGAGAAAGAGTAGAAGATTTTAAAGCAAAATGTTTTAATTTTGTAACATTAAAAAATAAAAAATGAATTAAACCATAAAATTCTACATATATTGCGGAAAATTTACAAGAATAAAGTAGATTTTTAAACTGCAGAAGATTAAAAAAAATGCAGATCTATGTGAAAGTTCTTAAACAAAAAGAAAGCCAGACGTTAAAAACGCAAACGTCTGAACACTAATGTTTTTTTTTCAAATTAAAATTTGTGAACAAAATGTGTGAAAAACTGAAAACCCATATGGTAAAGTATCACATGCCCTTAATTAGAATAACTTTGAAAGGTCTCAAGTGAAGAAATTAAAGTTATTTAAGTTTTTAGGAAAATTGGAGATATTTTAGGCAGCAGTTTAGATTTTAAATAACTTTTCTAAATTTCAAGAAAAATTCCAGTCAAATAAAAATATTTTTAAGAATTTAAGAAGTATTGTGTAGCTATTTAATTCTAAAAGGGCTCGAACTTTTTCTATTATTTTGTAAAATCCCGTAAAATATATATTTTTATTAATCTAGATTTTCTGTTGGCAAATACGAAATATTCATAAATATTTTAAAATTTTCTTTAAATTCGTAAGAAATTTTGGAAGATTTTGAGGTAAATTTTTTACACTTTAAATGATATTTCAACATTTTAAGAAAAAATTGGATTCAGTTACAAATATTTTTAGGAATTCAAGAGACTTTGCATAGACTTCAAATATTTTAAACCTTGGAAACATTTCCAAAAATTTATGGAATATTTATTATTCCTTCTGAAATTATAAAAGACCTAAATATCTTTTGAAAAGGCTGAAATTTTTCTAAGAATTTGTAAAATCCTGTAAAATAAAATAGATTTTTTTTAAATCTTCTGCACTCTTTTCTTGACACATCTTGAATATTTATAAATCTTTCCTAATTGTTCATGAAAATGATAAAACTTATATAATTCTTTGAAAAAATGCTGATACTTCTTCCCTTGTAAATAAATTAAGATGTGTGTAACTAAACAAATATCAAAAAAGAATTGTTGTGTTACGTCAAAATATTGTTTAATTTATTTCTATACCACACTTCATCCTGAAATTCTATTTTTATTTACAAAACGTCTATTAAGTTTTTAAAAATAATACAAAAAAATATTACGTAACTGCAGTTAGGGTGTGGGAAGGTAAAAGTATTTAAAATAACGTTACGGAATATATTAAAGCTCCCTAATAATAGTACTCGTACATTTTACGATGCATTGATACACTGAATTCATTCTTTCAGAATCTAATTTCAACAAGAATATAAGTCTTTAGAAAATTTTAACAAATGAATTGTTATTAGAAAATTGAGCAAATGATAAAAATGAGTATAAAAGTGAGCGCGCGCGTGCGCGCACACATAATAGTATAGTAACTATTTGTATTGAATAATTCGTACCTTAATAAGAATACATAGTGGAACATAGGCATGTTAAGATTACTAGAAAAGTAGAGCATATGGATGCTAAATTCCCCACGCATGAAGTTGTTCGATATTTAAGATGAAAAGGTATTTCTATACGCGTAATAATAGCATCCTCAGATTTAACTGAATTTAAAAAAACATTAGGAAAACATACAAATTCAATTTGAACAAAATAAAAACTATTTAATCAAATTTGATATGACTAGAGGTTAATCTAGAAAGTTTGAAATATTTTTTAAAGCATTACTTTATTATTAAAGTTAAATATTATGATACCATTTTAATATTATTATTATTATTTACAATAATTAGTTTAAAATCATTAATTAAAAAAAAGTTACTTAAATTAGAGTTAAAAATACGAGAATTCAATGTACAATTATTTAGGGGCTATAAAACTATACAATTTAAATAATAATTTTTTTTGTCAATTTGTACGTTTGTATTCAATTCTCGTACTGTTTGTTGCGTAATTATTTACATGAAAGTAACAGAACCTCAATTTGAATTTCTCGCCAACAAAATGCAAACATTTATATTTATAACTCGATCATTCAACATTTTTTCGGCAATAAATAATGCCTTGAAAAATATAATAAACATTCTAAACATTCATGCGTTAGAAAGAGAGATTCGATAAACTAGATTAGTGGGCATCGGAATCCCACCCCTGGTAATTTCAATCATGCTTATGTCTCAAAGCCTAGTTTCACCAAGTGGACTCCACACACCTTCAACTTTTCTAAGACCATGTCATGCTTCATAACAGTTACCAAAATTTCAAAACAGTAAAATCTGACCTTTCATACTCCACCTTGTGGCTATTTCATGCCATACATACTCGGTATGTCGTACCCCAAATCGAGAGATATCTGAATCCCTACCGAGGTACAGTGAACACCGTTATAATTTTACCTGCAACAAAATATACTCCCAAGTTTTTACTGTGAAGACGACGAGGCTTTTGTTTCAAGACAACATTTTCTCTGATTGACTTTGCAAAATTATGATTTTAAACCTCTTTAACCAAAAGATATCATTCTTGGCATTAAAAAAATGACCGTTTCAAATATTTTATTGATAAACACTAGGCGGTTGCGCCGCCAAGCCACGCTGCTGCCGCCGGTCATATTGCTTCAAAACCGCGCCGCCGCTGATTCGAATTCAACCCCGACACACAGTGGGGAGAGATCTTGAAATCGTGTCAGGGGTTTTTATGGTCGCTTATTGCAAATTAATAGTCAAAATTAGAAAAAAAATGGCGGACCCAATATATTAACTATAGTTACAGTAAAATACATGCATATGAAATGTGGAATAGAAATGAAGGATGAAGAATCTGTATCGCTATCACTCGCTGCAGTTGAATCGAGTGACATGTCTGGAAACATCTGAAGTATTTCATCATGTTTTTGGTTATAATAATTTTTCATAAATTTAACACATTATATTAGATAACAAAAATATATTAATGTGCATCACAGACAATGAGATCCGAAGACAATCGGAAGAAAATTCGGTTCGTGTTGGCCTAAAACTGTTCAAATCATCTAGTTCTTTATAATAATTGTTAATAAATTTCACAAATTATATTGGATAGCACATTTTCATGATTAAATTTCACCTACTTGCTTTAAACGAGCGATTTCGATGCATTAACATTACTTCATGAAAACATAATCCATTATACTAGCTATTTGTTGCAAATATTTGTTTATAACGAATAATTTAACATATGAACAAAATGTTTTCTTTTGTTGGCCCTTTTGCATGAAAACTGAGGCCTGATGCCACTGAGAAAAATGTTCGCAGAGAATTAACAAAAAAAGTTTATTTAATATTTTTTTCGCTGTTTGCAGCTCTATGAAAATTAAAAAAAAATGTTAAAACCTCCCTCAAAAGATTTCTTGAGAATTTTATGCTGAATTAAAAAAAACAATTGAAAATCGATAAAGGATTATGACCTACAGATTATTTTTAACGTCGCTTTTTCATTTCGCCTCACTGCGCACTATGAGAGTTGATGAAAAAATATGATTTGTTACACTTTATAAGTTTTTCTGATTTTTAATTAAATACGTGAAAGATCTTTTTTGTATATTGATAATGACATTTTAAGGAATACATGAAAGCTTATAAAGTTCGAAAAATCATATTTTTCCATGAAGTGTTAGAGCGTTAAAAATGACATTTTTTGAGTTTTTTACATTTAAAAACATGCACTGTTAGAAAAATCTGCCCTAGATTTAGTATACATGTAATGGAAGCAAGAATGTACAACACGAAATTAAATTTAGTATACCAGCGTACATTGGATTTAGTATTTGCATATACTGAATTTAGTATACACGTATATGAAATTTAGTATATATACATTTATACGAAATTTATTATACGCATTTAGCCAATTTAGAAGACGCGTATACTAAATCGAGTACACGCTTATAAAAATGTTATTGTACGTGAATTTTTGTTCTAGTATAGGTGATTATGATTTCGTTGTGATTATGATGGTTTTGTTTTTGAATCCTGTTTTGCTGGATAATCTCTCTTTTACTATCAAAAGCACCTTCCTTTTACTTCCTCATGAATCAACAGGTGAATTGGCTGCTCCAAATGATCCATTCAATATACCAGCACAGTTAACCATAAAATCAAAACTGTGCGCATAAAATCCATGACCTCATTTTACTCCGTACTCGATTATAACATTTCACAGTAACGCCGCAGTTGCGTTAATGAATTATAATAATTTGACATACCTTATAAAGAAAAAACTTCGCATATATTTAGCACAAGAACTCAATAAAAATGCATGCGAGCCAAGCGAGCCTGCTCACGGCCAGGTTGCACGACCGCGTAAAACGAAACGCGCTTGCGCAGCCAAATATAGTAAAAAAGTATATGAATTTTAGTATACAGAAACTATAAAATTCGTATACGGAAAAGAAACTTACTGAACACTTAATAAATTTAGTATACAAATACGTTCGTAAACGAAATTTAGTATACGTAAGTATACTAAAATTAAAAAATATAATGAAGATAGTAAACATATACTAAATTTAATGTACCCATGTATACTAAAATTGCAAATATTTTTTACAGTGCTTAAAAACTATGCTAGATAGAGAAAAAAGGTAAAGAACCTTTTTCATCGAAAATTAGATAAAGCATATGAAAAAATGCTGTCCAATGCAAAAATGTTAATTTTTTACTTTTGTTTCAAGAATCATTTTGTTTCAAAAATTACAAAACAAATATAGGCGTTTCTTTTTAGCTAGATCTTGTTTACTTTATTAAATATATATGCTGGCTAACAACTGAAATAAATTTCATTACTAGATTGTGATCGATTCATAAACTTTTCTATTTTTTTGCGAATTTTCCGATGCAGATAGAAACTCACTAAACAGCGGGAATTATTGTACATGCATTTATAGAACATAATTAATTTGAATAATATTTAACTTAACTATTATAAAAAATTTCTATAAACAAATTCTTTGTAAACGAGTTTTTCTCATAGCTGAATTGATTTTTTTTAACAAATGTGATTCACAATTGTCTTTAAAGCCATTTATATACTTTAAGCTTTATTAAACATAAACAATATAGATTGTTTATAACAATTTAGTTGAACAAGTCTTTTAATCGGCCGTTTCCTCGTAAAAAAATGTGTTTTTTTTTAATAATTATTAAAGTGACATTTATTGCGGTGACTAACCAACGACATTAAATAAAGAATAATTTATATGATTGTTATAAACAATTTTTTTAACAAAACTATGATTTATTTTTTTACATGCAAAAAGGACGGTTTTCCACTGAAATTATCCGACATTAAACTAACAGTGATTCCAAAATTGGATATGGGACATTAAATAATAATTTGCGTAATTGTTAATAACAATTTCTGTAGCAAACTGTCCATAGCAATAACGCTGTACTTGCATTTTTAGAACTCATCTATCTTTCATTCGTTTTATGCAACTTCCTGAAAAATAAATGAGGAACATGTGAAAATAAGGTGCAATAACGCTGTACTTGCGTATTCAGAAGTCATTTATCTTTCATTTGTTTTGTACGTAACTTCATGAAAAACAAATGAAGAACAAGTGACTCTCAACTAAAAACTACAGTTCCAGGCTCACCGCTAGGTGGGTATCTCTCGCACGCGATCTCGCAAGAGAAATCATAATTTTCGTTTATATAACTGAGAGAGGCTGCGTTGAAATTATCTTTATGTGATTTGCTTTTGGCGCCATTTTAAAATATCTTCTGCAGGTTTGTACATTTCAATTGTTTGTATTATTATTTCTTATAAAAAATGGATACTCTCAAGGTAGGTAAGAAGGTTCTTTGTGATTTTCTTATTGCCAATGAGAGTACTGACGTGCAAGGTTTGTTAAGTTTTATGCAAAATGAGTACAATCTTGATCCTGGGTATCTAGAAATAGTGGCTAATCATTTGAATTTGTATGTTTTACCTGTATTTAAAAAAAATGGAAACAATGTTTAAGTATAAAAAGTCAGTTTGAAAAGAGGTTATAAAAGTGGCTAAAAACTGACTTCGTTGTTACTTTTTCTGGCATAAAATCAAAAGGAGGAAGAAAAAGTTCGGATATAAAATTCGAAGATGCTTCTGCTGCGACAAAGAGACGAGAATTAATGTCCATTGAAGAGAGTTTTACGACTGCTGAGACACACGATGCATTTCCGAGAAGTTTACGAAAGAGTGGAAGAAAAAAAATTGCAAATGCTCTAGTCGTTCTTGTGAATTCTGACGATACTGAAAATTCAAACATTTCAGGTAAATGTGACTTTGAATCATATGTGCCATACTCTTCAGAAGAAGCTTCAGCTTTAATGCAACAGGTCAGACTATCAAAGTATCAATATAATACTATTCACTCACAGGTCAAAGAAAGAAAGGCTGACATTTATCCTTCATATGTGAATATATTAGAGATTAAAAAAGATTTTTATCCTTCAATTATTCGAATATCGGAAGAAGGAGTCATGGTTGAGATTCAGTCTCTTATTGATCACACTATTCAACGTCTTTTTGAAGATCCGAATTTATGCCTTCCGATTTCAGAGAATAGATTAAAGATCACTTATTTGGACTTTGAAATTAAATATGGCATCGATGGACTGTCAACTAATGCAAAATACAATCAGAAGTTTAATAACAACGATTTAACCGATGACTTTTTTCACAGCATCAATGGTGCCAATATGTTTGAGGGTAAAGCACACGGGAGAAACAGTTTGGATGAATCCTCATAGTTCCTCGCCAAAACGTTGTATACCTATCATGATTAAATATGCAAAGGAAACAAAGGAATTAACGAAATCGGAAATCAAAAATATTAAGACACAAGTTTAGAAGCTTAGATCTACAACATTTGCTACGACTAATGGTGTGTATATAGTGACAACAGAAATAAAGCTAACTATGTTGGATGGAAAAGTTTGTACAGTTCTCCGTGATACTCCATCATCTTCTACTTGCTACAATTGCAAAGCGACACCATCGCAAATGAATGATCTAGAGTGTGTAAAGCAGAAGAAAGAAATTGTATCCAGCTTAGAATTTGGTCTTTCTACTTTGCATGCCTGTATTAGGTTCATGTAGTGTATACTACATATTGCTTGTCGGTTACAAATCTACAAATGGAGAATATGCAAGAAAGAGGATAAAGAAACGATGAATGAAGCTAAGAAAAGAATTTGCAACGAATTTCAAAAGAAGATGGGGTTAATAAATGATCAACCAAGTCAGGGATCTGGCAACTCTAATTGTGGTAATACGGCTCGTAGGTTTTTCTCGAATGTTGATCAAGTGTCCGAAATAACTGGAGTAAATATAGAACTCATTAAAATGTTTAGGAACATACTACAAATGTTAGTTAGTAGCAGAAAAATTCCTCCTCTCTTTTTCAACGAGTATGCTTTTAGGACAGTAAAATACTGCTACATGGGGGAAAAGTTATGGAGAATTTTATGCTGCCAATTGGCATGTATTCCGAAGAAGCTTCTGAAGCCAGGAACAAGGATATCAAGTACATTTGACAGTTCAACACACGAAAAATCTCTCGATTGCATACTATGCACGACCTAATTCACAAACTCCTTGAGTCCTCAGACCTTTTCATTGCATCCTTGAAGCCTGAATGGGAAAAAGTTGAAGTTGAACTTGATCAAGAACTCGATGAACTAATAGAACAATTTGAATCTAAAAATGATTCGAGTTCTGAATCGTAATTTATTTATTTGAAGTTTTTTATAATAATCTCATTATTATTATGAGTATCAATTTTTTCATTGATTCAATAACACAAATAAGATTATCACAAAAATGATTGAAGAAAAAATTACTTTTTTCTACGACCAACCGCAGATTGTCACGCATTGTTTTAAAATTGTTATTAACAATTATGCAAATTATTATTTAATGTCCCATATCCAATTTTGGAATCACTGTTAGTTTATTGTTGGATAATTTCAGTGGAAAACCGTCCTTTTTGAATGTAAAAAAATAAATCATATTTTTATTAAAAAATTGTTTATAACAATCATATAAAGTATTCTTTATTTAATTTTGTTGGTTAGTCACCGAAATAAATATAACTTTAAGAATTATTGAAGAAAAAACCATTTTTTTCTACGAGGAAACGGCCGATTACGAGACTTGTTTAAATAAATTGTTATAAACAATCTATATTGTTTATATTTGATAAAGCTTAAATTATATAAATAGCTTTAAAGACAAATGTGAATCACTTTTGTTCAGAAAAATCAATTCAGCTATGAGAAAAACTCGTTTGTAAAGAATTTGTTTATAGAAATATTTATAAAAACAATAGTTGTTAACTCATGCTAATTTTTTTGTTACAAATTATGACTCTTTTAAAAAATATTAGCAACTAGCGTCAAATAAACGATTTTTTATGATAGAAAAATTCTAATAAGAATTTGTTTACAAAAATTGTTTATAATAATTAAGTTAAATATTATTAAAATTAGTTATGTTCTATGAATGCATGTGCAATAATTCCGGCTGATAGTGTGTTTCTATCTGTATTTTTTCTTGAGATAAAAATTCACAAAGCTAAAATGGTCAATTTTGTCACTATATTTATTTATATATTGTTACTCTGTGAAAAATTTTTTAAAAAAAGCAAGCCACAATTCTCTTAAAAATTATTTGCTGAGCATTTCTAAAAAAAAAACTTTTAAATCGGTTAAGAAATACGACCTGTGGGCGATTATGAACAGTAAATTCCTATTCCAGACCACTGTGCAGCGCACCGCCGATTAAATTTGCTGAAACCGCCGTCCAAAGTTTATCGGCGCAACCCTCTAATGAACATATTTTTTAGACAGATTCCATATTCTGTATAATAAATGTTTCCAAAATTTTATTTAATTATTAAATAGATTTATGCTTGTAATTTAAAAATAAGGAATTGATAGAAGAATATTGAAAGTTGCGCTAGCACGAACAGTATTTTGAAAATGTAAGGAAAAATACATCATTACCAGTATTCAGTTGCCGGGACGAAATATTGAAAATTTGAAAAGTCGTGTATCTGGAACAATCTATTGTATATTCTACACAACAGCATTAAGCTGACCAAAACTCCTATTATGCCTAAGCTGCGCAGAGTTTATTCTTCTATTTCAATGAAATTCGCTTCGCCACAGTCAGTCGAAAAAACTCATTTCTTACTAGAACTTCCACTCTCAGTCTTGATTGGTTGCATGTCCGACGATAGCTAACGCAGGCACACGAGCCGTGGCCACTGGCGCACAGTTGCAGGAAATTCACTTTTTTCGTTCACAAATTTCCAGAGCCTTCAATTTAGATCCGATTTAAAATTTTTTTAAAATTAAAGTTCATTAAATTCTGGAGAGCTTGAAGGAGAGCTTAAACTCTGATTGTTTAGGGACTCATAGAATACAATTAATTTGCTCATTAGTCCATTTATTTGTTATAAACAAATTTTATGAATAAATGAGCAAATAGTCTAATTATCGGTAAGAATGACTTCAGGTATTTCTTAAAATAATAAATATTTAATAATATTTGATAAAATACAATAATTAAAAAATTTATAAACAAATTAGATAAACAAATTAAAAAATTTGGCCCTTTCGCATATAATTTTGTTGTTGTTTTTGTACTGGAAATATTTTAAGCTATTGGATGAATGACTGCTAGTCACCAAAATATTAGAAAACTTAACAATAACAATTGCTATAAGTAATTCCCGTGATAAAATATTCAAATTTAAGGTTTTATCAAATTTTAATTTTCTTTAATCGCTAGAATGGCTACTGATATTCCTAAAAATGTATCTTTTATAATATTTAGTAAAATATAGAAACTTAAATTTTTATGAACAATTTAGATAAACAAATTCCAAATTTTAGAAGTTTCACTTAGAAAAAGTCGGGGTTTCAATTGCAATAGATTGAGAATAAATCACAACACTACATGCTAAGATTTACTCAATATGAAATCTTTTGACAATAACCCACCGACTTGATAAGCAAACTCCTAAGTTTACAGAGATTCATATCAGAAAACGGGATTGGCAATGAACGCAGAAAAACAAGTGCTTTTTCATAAATTTCAGAATTTTGAAATATTTCTTCTTTCGTAACTGAAACATGGATTTGAACTCACTAACAGTGTGTGTGCTAATTCAGTGTTAGTAGCAATGCACATATTTCTGAAAGGGATTATTAAAACAAGTGAAAGTTATTAAAACAAAAGATAACTCTGAATACCATGGCTACGGAAAAGAATTCTATGTCTAAATTATTCATTTGAAAAAACAAGATTTTTTTCTGCGTGAAATTGACAAAATTTGGAATTTGTTTATCTAAATTGTTTATAAAGATTTAAGTTGTTATATTTTACTAAATATTATAAAAAATACATCTTTCAGGAATATCAGTAGCTATTCTAGCGATTACAGAAAATTAAAATTTAATAAAACCTTAAATTTGAATATTTTATCACGAGAATTATTTATAACAATTGTTAGTGTTAACTTTTATAATATTTTTGTGACTAGCAGTCATTCATCCAAAATCTTAAAACATTTCCAGTGCAAAAACAAACAAATTTCTATGCGAAAGGGCTCAAATTTGGAATTTGTTTATAAAAATTTAAATTGTTATATTTTGTCAAATATTATCAAATATTTATTATTTTAAGAAATACCTGAAGTCGTTCTGGGGATTGCAAGCAATTATAATTTCAAAAAATCTGAAATTTTAATATTTTGCAATAAGAATTGTTTATAACAATGGTTATTATAAGCTTTTAAATTATTCTTTTAATTATATATCATTTCTACAATAATATGAAGCTCTTTTAGTAAACAGAAAAATTTTCTTACTAATAATAAGACCATTTGCTAATTTATTCATAAAATTTGTTTATAACAAATAAATGGGCTAATGAGCAAATTATTTGCATTCTATGAGTCCCTTAACATTTATTTAAGACAATATAAAGTTTACCTAATCAGTTATTAAAGCGTAAACAATTGTTATCTAAAAAAGTTCAGTTTTTCCATATTTTGACTGAAAAAATTATTAAGAAACAAGTAGAAGAGACAAAAGTTCAGAGCGTCAATCGGACCAAAATTGAAGGCTCTGGATATTTGTAAACGAAAAAAGTGCATTTCCAACCCACTGTGCGCCAGTGGCCACATCTCGTGTGCCAGCGTTAGTTATCGTCGGACATGCAACCAATCAAGACTGAGATAGAGGTTCTAGTAAGAAATGAGTTTTTTCTAGAAGAAATGAGAAAAATCTAGTCAAAGTGAGTGCACTTTATTTGACATGGAGTTTCTAGTTTTACGTAGTGGTTATGAAAAAGCGGAAAATTCGATGAGTTTTGTGTTTAGTCATGCAAGAGTTTAACAATTACAATTACAGTCGACGCAATAGCAGATAAATTAACAGATCTGCTGGCATCTAGGGGCCTTGAAAAAATTCGGGTACATTTGTTAATGTGAGATAATAATGGGAATATAGCCAAAGGATGCAGAGTGAGCGACATAGGCAGTTAAGGGTGTACTATTCATACACTTAATTTGGTCATTAATAATACCATTGGAGAAAATGAAGCTGTCAGCATTTTATTAAAAAAGTGTAAAAATATTTTAAAGTTTTTCTCATAAATCGTCACCTGCAACTACAAAATTGGTGATAATTCAACAAGATTTAAATTTTAAAGTTCAAAAATTAAAACAAAATGACTCTGCAACGTGGAATTCCACATTCTACTTAATGTTGCGCTTCTTAAAGCTGGAAATTTGTCTTGATTTGTTTTCTGAGGCTGAAGACGATGATTCGAAAAGTTTTACGTGCGCAGAATGGGGGAACTGCTTCCATAAGATTAAGAAATGTATGGAAATAACTTTAGCAAAAGATGATAACTAAGCAACCGATAACGTTGAAATAATTTTGATGGAAGAAGATTCCGGAAAACTGCAGGATGGTTTTAAAGAAGTTATTGTCAGTTCACATACGAAATCATCCACAAATCAGATTTTGGTAGCAGAAATTGACCTGTATCTCAAGCAAGAACTGTTAAAAAGATCATCACCTCCATCGAAATAGTGGGACAAAATGAAACGAATGTTCCCAAATTTAAACAAACTTGTGCACCATTTTCTCCCCACGCTCTCAAGCGGCATATACAGCGAAAGGCTTTTTTCCGAATCAGGAAACATTTCGGACAATAGACGGAAGAATCTGCTGCCTGCGAATGTGGAATTACTAACATTCCTGCATCACTATTTGCCCCTGATAAACTTCAAATACTAGGTGAATTAAAACTACGAAATTACAATCGGCAAATTTATTTTAAGCTGAGGGCCAGGCTGTGCAGTATAGTAAATCGAAAATACAAAATTGTTGAATTACAAGTTGATAGAGTGTGAAATAGTAGGTTTTCGGGATCAACTTCAATTTGGTCACATTCCTGGAAATCTAAGTCTTCCCAATTTTTATTCGGATTTAAATCAATCATTTTTAAGAGATAATTTCTATTTCAGTGACACCTCTTTTCAGAACCATTTCTTGACATCTGTGTAAATAACAGAATCATTTTTTGTACTTGAAAATAAATCGCGCCAAGCTCCGGAAATCTAAATTAGAAATGCAGCGAATTTAGACCATTTTTATTTTGGTAGTGAACAATTTTTTTTCTAATGTATTTTATTTTCGATCTACCCTATACGCATTTTGCGGATCTAATGTATGAAAATTATGTGGCATTTTTCAATTTCCCAGTGTCTACACTGACATACACAGTCAAAAAAAATTTGTGTAAAATTACAAAGTTTTGGAAAATTAAATATTGTATCATTGTAAGTATGACACACTTCAATGTGTGATTTTACAAAAGTATGTGAAATTACATCCTCTAGCGATGTAAATAAAAGGACCCTCGAACGGCAGTGTAATATTACACACTCGATAAAAATAAAATTACACATTCCCTTGTACGAACTTTACATTCAGAAGGAAAAATTCAGTCGCAGCATGTAAAAATACCATGCGCCCGTAAATTCACTTTCCTGTGATTGAAAATTACATCCAGATTTTTAATTTTACCAAAGACCTTTAATTTTACCCTGGTGGAAACTGTAAAATTTTTAAATTATAATTAATTAAAAATTTAGAATAATTAATCAAATAATATGCAAGTGCAAAAGCGTCTCACATTTTCGCTGTTTATCGATGCCTTCATCCTTCAATTTTGGAGCATTTTTATTTTTAATGCGAGGAAATTGACAGCTATGTTCAACTTTTTTGACAGCTGTCAATCGCGACGGTTGAATCTCACGTTTCGTGCTCGAATATTTATTCTTTGCATTTGGAATGCTTGAAAAAAACTTTATCAAAAAGATCTCTTTTAGATGGCAGTATTTATATGCGTTTTCATATTCTGAATTGTGTACTTAATTAAGTATAGTCAAAGATTAAGTTTCTCAAAGCTCTGTAGGCTTTGAGGTACACATTTTCGTCGTGATACTCACGCTGCGCGCTCGATTTCCGACAGACATTTGTAAATAGGTTTTGTTGGATTTTTTTTCTCGTAACTTTCGTTGTTTTTCCATATATTTTTTTTATTTTACTTTCTTTAACGTTATTTTTCACGAATAAAACAAAAAGTACGCGTCCTATCAAGAAGTGATTCTTAACGAAGTTTTAGATCTTTTTTGGGATAACTATTTTTGTTAATTCATCTTTTTTTGTATCCTACATAGTTTGTCCACAAAATGGAACTTTTTATTTTCCATTATTTTTTGTGCAATCAAAATTTGATTTTTGAAGAAAATCCAAAAATTGGTTATGATAATCTTGTAGGGATTTCAAAAATAAATGTTTTTCTTTTCTTGACTTTTTTTCATATCGTGCGCTTCTCGGCTTGAAATTTTGATTTTCGGTTGATTAAAAAAATTTTGAAAACGCTATAACTCTGAGAATTTTCTTTTTATTAAAAAAAGTCATGAGAATAAATTGTTTGTTCTTTTCAATACTATAAATATGCGTACATAGAATTTTCAAATTCAGAAAAAAGTGGTCTTAAAAATTTTCAAAATGCGCTCACTTTTTGAATTTTTATCAAAAATGGCTGGTTAACGAACTCGTCCTTTCTTTTAGGACCTAGAAAAAGTTTGCCAAAGATGGATTTGATTCGTTCATTTTCTCGAGAGTTATCGTGTTTACGGACAGACAGACAGACGCCATTGTGAAAACATGATTTTCGGATTCAGGGGGTCTCGAAACGTGGAGATCCGTTGAAAAGTGTGATGTCAAATTTCCGACAATTCTAATACTTTCTCAATCATAAATCATGAGAATGTAATGGACCGAATCCGAGCTGTTCCTATTTTGCCTTTTACATTTTCTGCTATTGAAATGGAAAAATGTGGTTATTCAAAACGTATATTTCATATTCTTTTACGGAATATTTAGACATCAAAAAATACCCATAGTATCTTATGTGTTTAGGTAAGTGGTAATGTGTCCGGCTTGTGTTTCTTCAATCTCTATGAAATTTTACGAAGTTTGAACTTTCGAGTGTTCGAAATCTGTCGCCCTGATAAATTTTATTTTATTTTATTCTTTCACATAATGAATTTCACATTTTCAAATGTAAAATTATCGGCCGAATTGGAACATCACAACAGATTCGTAAAGTTACTCCCATACACGAGGGTCCTTTTATTTACATCCACCAGAGATGTAAAATTCAATTGATTTTTTTACAGTGTATATTATACCTATGTTATTTATTGTTCTTTTTTAATAATAAAAAATTCAAATAAATTAATTAATCAAATAAAATTACAAAATGATAATTAATTAAATAAATAAAAAATAAAATGCATTAATGAATAAGATAAATGACAAATAAATAATTCAAATAAAAAGAATAAAAAATAAAATAAATAAATAAATAGAATAGATGCCAAATATATTAATACATGAAATGAATGAAAAAATAAAATAAATAAAAAATTAATAAACTGAATGAAAAACAAATTGAATAATTACTTGAGAGATCTAGTAACGAAAAAATTACATTTATTCCGACCCATATGTCTGCCATCAAGCTAATGAGTCGGGTTGTATTAAAACTGTCCGTATCGTAAAGGTAATTTTAAATCTTGGCGGTCAACAATAGAGAGGCCCTTAGTGCTTAAGAGGTCTAGTAACGAAACAATGACATTTATGCCTACCCCTAAATCTACCATAAAACTAATGAGTGTTGTATTGAAATTGTCCGTCTCGCAGAGGTAACTCCATATCGCAGAAGTCAACAAAAGTGTCCGTGTGCGTTATAGAGAGTGTCCGTTAAGAAGAGGTAGCTTAGCATGGGATTTCCTATACCATGGGTCGGGGAATCATGTTAAGTGTCCGTAACAAAAGATTCTGCGCTGGAGAGGTGTCCGTAAGTAGAGGTTTCACTGTATATTTTTCATTCAATTTGGAAATCCGTCAGAAAATTTAAAACATTTTTTAAATTGGCAATTGTAGATGAATCAACATTCGCCTATTTTAAAAGAACAATACTAGTACAAGAAACGGTACTTATTTTAAGAAAAATATGTTAAATTAAAAAAAAAAGAGTCGCCATGTTGTTCTTTTCCAGCGAATTTCGAGAGACTTAAAAATGTGAATATTGGCCGAAAGGAGGGGTGTCAATAAGGCCGTTTTTTTGAACCCGAACCGATCTGCTTGATACTGCCTGAAATTATCGCTTCTAGTGTGCCTCATAACCCTGTGAAACATTTTTTTGAAAGATCAAATAAATCTCACAATAATCTCCCTTTAGATTAAAGATTTACATGAGAATTCAAGCACTTGGCTAGAGTCCCTTATATTTCAACCTGTTCCTAATTAACCCGAGCCACCCAACTTTTCCAAAAATTGTCCAAATGTATGAAGTTGAATATACAAAATTAAGTCAGTAGTATAGAATATGTAGCTTTGCTCAGGGCGCATTACGTGAAGGTAATCTACGCTATACCCTGCTTACTCTTCAATACACAGAATATTCAAAAAGCTACAAAATATTTCAAACTATGTAAAGAAATAACTACAAGCTTTCTTTCGTGATGACAACTACATAGAAATACTCCAGTTAGAAAACGCATTGTTTTCCTCCTCATCAAACGAATTGGAAACATCGTTGGTCGCATCGTCGTCATAAGATTTATGCTTTTGTCTCTGTCTGAAGGATAAATCATTACGATTACAACATTCTAAGTTTTTTTTGATAAGACATTTTGCTATCTGATTATGAAAGATTCACCCTTGAAAAAACAATGAAAGTTGATGGAAAAAAAGAATAAAAAACAAAAAAGAAACAAGCAGAAACCAGGTTTAGGGTGCCAGATCTTCCCCTGTTCTTCCATGTATCAACTCATTGAAATGTACAACAGTTCGATCGAAACAAAAGAGATATAAGCGTTATGTAATTGTTTTAAACAAGTATCCTAGTGGCCTGTTCTTGATATCATCATTGTCATCATCACAATTTTTTCTTTTAACTGGCAGTACATTCTACTTGGTGGGTACCTATCACCACTACGTAGCGCGTCCTCAGGTTGCGGATAGAGGAAAGGCCCCTGAGGTTAAACACCCCTGAGGTTAACTGCGAATACAAGAATAAGCAGTCGCGGACAGCCGATAGGAACCAGTCGTGGGTGTGGTGAGCCCACATTGGTATAAATATGTACACAATAGCCCGGTTTGAGATGATCCGCTCTTTGCGCTCTGGCGTAATAGGCGGGGCATAACAACACGAGACTTCAACGTGTACACTAACCGAGAAACACTACCCAAAACCAAAACTAGTTTGAAAGCAAAAAATCCTACTACCATAGTAGGCACCGCAGCGATGACACTGCCCGTGAGGGATGTGTGGAATGATTCGCCTGTAGGAC
>NC_046663.1:105196987-105209100 GCF_010883055.1 Belonocnema kinseyi | reverse complement strand
CGAGAATCAGGTGGAGGGATAATTTAAAAAAAGATTTGGTAGAACTAGGATATGATTATAATGAGTGGATGGATGATGCACAGGATAGAGACGCGTGGCGGTTTCGGGTAGATGAGGCAATGAACTTTCGAGTTCCAAATGCTGATAAATAATATTAAAAAAACTGGCAGTACATTCATTGCATCTGTATTTGTCTCAGACTCACAGTCTCAGTAGATATTTTTCTTACGTTCGTTCTTGCTGCGCTCTCTCGTGGAATACAGTATAATTGTTTTCTTTTTTAGCAGTAGAAACATACATAGAGGAGTGAGCATACAAGTTCATGTGCAGATCTTGAATTTCTAAAAACGAGATACTTGTGTCTTTTAACCCATGGAAATCATAGCCTATGCTAATAGTGCTTTCACAGTAGTCACTCGTTGAAGTTCAAAGTGCTTTGTCCAATTGAATTTCATTCATGAACATTGGATTAACATTGCTACATCAACTTCCACATCATCTTGTTTATTCAATTTTTCAATATTAAACTTTCATTGAATTTAACACAACATGATTCATTATTACTGCGAAGCGTGCTGTCTGCATTTGAAAAGAGCTTCTGATAAGTCTATTCTTTGATCTGATTCTGATGTAGAGATTTTAAGAAGAGAGTACTCTAACCCTGAGATTACGCTTTCTTTGAAGTTTTGTGGACACGGCCGCTATTTAATATCTAAAATTCCTTGTGATTCAAAAAATATAACCGGTGATGAAAGTGCTGAACTCTCCGAATCGCCAAATTGTTCCGTTTCGCGAAATCTGCCATCAATTTCTGGAAGAGTTTTGTTGCATATACAAAGAGGTATCATTTCTGGGAAAAAATGTGTTGTTTGCAATAGAGAAGGTAAACTTGTACATGTTTTTGCTGAGGCTCGCACTCACGTATTTGTCGAAAGAGGATTATTCATTCATTCGTCTTCGAACTGTAAAAAACACCTACAGGATGATTATTTAAAAAAAGCAATTAGTGCGATTGAAATTCAGTCAGATGTTTCTATTGTTGGTGCTGAAATAATCACTGACTTACTCCAAAGCCTACGAAGACTGGCTTCAAAGCAAGGATTAGATTTCGATTCCCCCGTTGCACCCAGTGAAAATGATTATTATACTTTAACAGGTCTGACAAAAATTGACTTTGTCTCTGTTGCTCAGATCATGTAAGATCACCTAAGAGCAACCAGTGGAAGATCTTACCGCATGTGTTTAGCTCTTCTGCTAAAGAAATTGCGGACAGAACTCTCTTTATCTGTCTTATCTACTTTTTTCGCAATATCAAAATAAAGAGTAGGCAGAACAATTGCGTCAGCGCGGAATGCACATATGGCATATGTCCTTCATACCAAAATTCTTGGGAGTGGGTCATATATCTCCTGAGGATATTATTAGTAAACATATACGATTAATGATGAAGGAACTTTTTTCAAACGGAGAAAACGTGTGCATTCTTGCAGCGGACGGTACCTATGCTAACATAGAAAAAAGTTCAAATTACCGATTTCAAAGGCGCTGTTTCTCCATCCATAAAGGAAGGCCGGTAAAAATAATGGCGCAAACATTTTGACTAGTCACATAAAGACAGAAGCTCTTGATTTTCGATCGTAGCTACCTTTTGAAGGTGTTTTTTATGTCGATCGAGGTTTCCGGGATGGTTTATGGCTTTTGAAAGATCTTGGTTTCATTATAAAGATGCCCAATTTCTTAAAGAAAGGCTTACAGCATACATGTCTCGTGGCCAACGAATCTCGACTTTTTACAAAAATACGATGCGTCAAAGAAGCCGTCAACGGTCTTCTGAAGAAATGGAAAGTGCTAGACTACGTAGTTCCGAACAGTCAGATCTCGAATATTGGGGACTATGTAAGAATTGTGTGTGCCCTTTGTAACGCGTTTCGGCCATCACGTATCAAAGAAACCTCTGATGATCAGGTCATTGCTGGCAGAATGCTCCGCTTGGTGAAAAAACCACATTTTTTACAAGAGCGGGCTGCAAATCAAGGTTGGTCAAAGAAGCGGGTGTTCTGGCAATCCTAAGATGCTAATGCTGTCTCTGATTTTCCCAGGCTAATTCTGTATGAGCTGACGCAGCTTACTCTCGGCACCTGCCAATTAGTGCAAGCACGACTTTATACAGAAGAACACATAAGCGAAGGTGGCATGTACGAGTTATCTATTCACAGGTAATCACAAAACGTAATATGCGATCAGATTCAGTCGCGACTGATGCAGAAGGAGACTAGGACCTTGCTCATTAAGTGCTTCCATGTCGTTTTGTTCATACTTTATTTATATTTAGTTTCGTTCGTAGCTTGTATTCAGTTTGAATACATTTCTGCATTTGTCTATAGTTTGTATATAGCTTTGTAAATATTTTGTAAATTGTAGAGTAAATGGAGTGTAGAGTAGATTGCCTCCCCATGGTACACCCATGAAATTAAATAATCTACAATACTGACTTCATATCGTGCCTCAGACGCATAGGTGAGACCACTCTACTGTAGAAAATGATCCTAAAGTAGATAATCAATAATTAAAAATACTAATGTATGTAAAATGAATGATTTATTTGAAATATTATTTAAGACGCGATACGTGTTAATATATTAAAATTAGAATTATACTACTGTAAGATCATTATCTATTGTGGGGTGGCCTCTCGTAAGGAACTAGTTGGTTTAAAGGAATTGTAGCGGCGAGCAATATAAAATCTACTGTACCTGGTGTAAAAAGATTTTAATTTTTTTCAGTGATATATATGTTTGAAAAACTATGAAATATAATATGCTGTCTTATTTTCTTTTACGTCTGAGAAAAAATAACAAATGTGGAAAATTAAATCACACTTCAATGACTTCCAGACCATTGAAAAGTTTTATTAAATTAAATTTCAGATAAACAACTTATGGTTACGTTGCGAGACCAGTCTAGACTCACTATTAGACATTGGTTCAAATTTAAAATTTCGAGGGGAAAAAAACTGATAAGACTAGGGACTGCAGGGTAGTTGAGAATAAAATGCAATGCAAAATAAAGAACACATATTAATGTAATCATAATCAATAAAACTTGTACTTGTATTACCAATCACCAAAATAAAGTTGTCGATGCTTTGATCCTTAATTTTAAAAGGTCTGTGCAAGAATTCGGAGAAAGCACAAAGACAGCGCTCATAACGCGACGTAAATACACTGTCGAGCGTGGAGCCGCTAGATCCAACAGACGCGCGCTCTATGCGCTATAAAACATGCGAGCCGCACGCGCAGCGCGCAACGAGAATACAATAGGTATTGTTTTTATATGCAAAATGTCTTTCGCAGATTCCGTAAAATGCCGTTTTGAGGCCTTCTGAGTTAGAAAAAATAATTTGTAAGTCGGTGTGGTTTTGTCGTTTTCGTTGTGGTCTGAAAACACGGTAACATTTGAAGGAGTTATTTGATTAGATCGCCCTTTAGCACACTTTATAAGGGTGTAAAAAGAAAGGACGGGTTTGTCAGCCAGCTACTTTAGGCAACATTTAAAAAAATTAGAGCATTTTCAAAATTGTTCACTCGATTTTTTTTTAATTTAAAAATTGTATATACAGCTATTCATGATACTTGGAAACTTGAACAACTAACCCTTATGACCTTTTTCTATAAAATAAAATTTCTAGAGTTATAGCATTTTCAAAATAAACAGAAATAACAAAAAACGATAATTAACATTTGAAGCCAAACAATCCACGATAAGAAAAGAATATCAAGAAAAGAAAACGTTTCTTTTTGACATGCATACAAGATTATTAACAATTTTTTGAATTAAAAAATCAAAGAATAAAAATTTTATCCTTCAAAACATGATGAAAAAAAAATACATTTTGCGATCACACTGCAAGATACAAAAAAAGATAATTAGACCAAAAATATCAATACAAAAAAAAAAGTTTTTTGTTAACCATTTTTTGATAGGAACCGTAGTTTTTGTCTTATTGGTGAAAATTAACATAACAATTAAAAATATAAAGTTTTGGGAAAACGACGCGAGAGACGAAATAAATTGAAATACAAAAGTTTTGTAACCAAAAAAGATTTACAATTTTTGTTATAAACTCTTGCTATAAAAATATATTAAAAATAAAAAAATTAACTTCTTGGAAAAACGACACAATCTACATTAGCACTTTATTTAACAAAATTTTGCGCCTAAATTTTATCTAAAAATTTGCTTCAAAGCACTTTTCGCTACGGTACGTATTTTTGGTTTAAATCGTTAAAAAAATTTTTAATTATAAAAAAACACAATGAAAATATGTATGTTTCAATACCACTGCATATTATGAATTTTAATCATATAAATGATTGAAATGATATATTTTTCATGGTAGCTGAGAACAAAAATCAGTGCAAATTGAGAAGCAAATATTGAAGTAATCTCGAAAAATAAAATGTATAAATTATTTTGCAATATTTGAATAAGCAGTATCCAGGCCGAGGTGCAGAAATAAATATAACATAACTTAACATAATGGTGTTGAACATAATGCAGAAAATTTCACATTCTAGGACAAAATTGAGTGTAAGGCACGAGACAGTGATAAGAATCTGTTGATTAAAGCCGAAGAAGCGTTAAAAAAAGAGAATTTACAATCACCAAATTACTATTGTCGATGCTTTGACCTTTGATTTTAAAAAAGCTTTGTAGAAATAAGGAAGAAGTACAAAAATCAAGCGCAAAGCGCGAGGTAAGTATATTATGGAGCGCGAAACCCAAAATTTCCGCGCCCTAGGTGCGCTGAAGCTTGCAATACTTCGATCACGCAGCGGGGAGATTTTTTAATAATTTTTTTCTGACCATATTTCTCTTCCTCAAAGCTTTTAAATACAGTAAATTATAATATTCTTCTTTTTCAAAGAAATATCCCTTATATAAAACTATTAACCATGCTTTTTAGCACCAAAGAACTAATCAAATTCCAATCTTAAATCTTAAATCTTCATTTTCTACAAATAGAAACCTGCCTAAGTTTTCTTCAATTAATTTTTTCCCTTGCGATCACAAACTATATTTTTTGCAATAATTTATTTTATTTATGAATAAACATATATCTTTCTTCTTTTTATATACGTTTAGGCGGAAAATCTTATATTAAAGTGCGATAACTTCACACTAAATCTCTAATTTCC
Organism: Belonocnema kinseyi; assembly: GCF_010883055.1. NCBI lineage: Eukaryota > Metazoa > Arthropoda > Insecta > Hymenoptera > Cynipidae > Belonocnema > Belonocnema kinseyi. The sequence goes on along the minus strand of NC_046663.1, from coordinate 105,203,902 downwards.
CGGAACAGAATAATTTTTTTGAAGAAATACTTTTCAATCTTATTTTACTTCCCCATATCTCGGAAGCGAATTGTTATTTTTTAAAATTGAAAGTCATATTTCTAGTCGCTATCGAAAGACGATTTTCAAAACCCATGAAATTTGAACCTCTGGATTCTTGATCCCCATGAAATTGGTCCCCCGAAGTTCACAGTTTTTAAATTTTCTTCTTGCATACGTTTTTACGTCGTTTGTATTGTTTGTAATTCTAATATTTCCGTTTGTACCCTCCTGGTTACGAAATTAGGGGAGACATTTATTTCGGGGGGCTAACTTCAGACATCCCACCAAACTTCAAATTTCTCCAATTTTCTGTTTGCATAAGTTTGTGCGTCATTTGTACTGCTTGTACTTTTAATATTTTCGTTTATACCATTGGTTGCGAAAAGAAAATTTGAACAATTTGAATTTGGGGGGGGGGGATGGTACGGAATTTTGATTTTGCCCTATCCGGGCAACTAAGAGAGTGTAAACGAAAATATTAAAACTACAAACAGTACAAAAGTATGCAAAAAGAAAATTTGAGAAATTTCAATTTCGAAGAGATAGCACGAAATTTTGATTTTCCCCTAGCCGGGCAACCAAGAGGGTACACACGAAAATATTAAAAGTACAAACAGTATATACGACGTACAAACGTATACAAAAACAAAATATGAGAAATTTGTATTTTGGGGGATGGCACGTAATTTTGATTCCTCCCTAGCCGGGCAACCAAGAGGGTACAAACAAAAATATTAAAAGTAAAAACAGTATAAACGACGTGCAAACGTATGCAAAAAAAATATTTGGAAAATTTTAATTTCGTTGGAATGGCACGAAATATTGTTTTTCCCTTAGCCGGACAACCATGAGGGTACAAACGAAAATATTAAAAGTACAAACAGTACAAGCGACGTACAAACGTATGCAAAAAGAAAATTTGAGAATTTTGCATTTCAGGGAGATGGCCCGAAATTTTGATTTCCCCTTAGCCGGGCAACCAAGAGGGTACAAACGAAAATATTAAAAGTACGAACAGTATACACGACGTAAAAACGTATGCAAAAAGAAAATTTAAGAAATTTGAATTTAGGGGGGATGGCACGAAATTTTTATTTTCCCCTAGCCGGGCAACCAAGAGAGTACAAACGAAAATATTAAAAGTACAAACAGTACATACGACGTATAAACGTATGCAGAAAGAAAATTTAAGAAATTTGAATTTCGGGGGGATGCGTCAAGTTAGCCCCCCGAAATCAATTTCGCCCCTAATTTCGTAACCAAGAGGGTAAAAGCGAAATATTAAAAGTACAAACAGTACAAACGACTTCATGGGGGTAAATTCTTGAATGATTTTAGTCGATTATACACCAATTTTTCTGATCAAACTCATTTGATCTCAATTCAGGAACTCAATTTCTTGTCGGAGTTTTTTTTTGTTTTGTTTTAACTAAAACTTTCACGTTTTATCATGATGTGCAGCGAAGCCTGTTGCAATTTCAGGTTCTTATCACTTTGAGATTGTAATCTTCCACAATATTTCTCAGAATTGGATAATTTACTTAATCATACTTTTTTGGTCTTAATTTAAAAACTCTTCAACTCTGGGAATAAACGTTTGTTTTATCTTTAAATGATGCATTCGATTTTACAAAATGTTATTTTGCTCTCCTGAAAAATCAGATTTTATTGGATGATTTATTGGTGCAAAAGTTATATATAATTCATATATAGTGGATAAAACAATGATATTTTCCGTTTTTTTTAGGAACTTTTCTATGTAAAAAAATTTAAAATATCAGCGTTTTGTCCACTATATATAAATTATATATAACTTTTTCACCTGGGTGCTTTTAACTGAATAATTTCAAACTTAAAAGTTTCCAAGGGCGCGCGGCTGTTGATTCTCGCGCTTCGCGCTCAATAATATATTAACCTCGCGCTTCCCGCCCAATATTGTATTTACCTCGCGCTACGCGCTCGATCTTTCTGCACAGTCTTTTTAAAACTAAAGGGGAAAGTATTAACAACAGTAATTTGGTGATTATATATCACTGAAATTTTATATAATTCCCATAAATGTATATTATTATAATTCATAAGTTGCATTGGTATTACAACAGACGAAATTTCATTGTTCCGTTTAAAAAAATGCGCATTCTTTTGAAAAAGTTTGGTTATTCAACGTTTTATTACAACTTTTGTCGTTTTTTCATAAACTGAATTTGCTCATTTCCAATGTTTTCTTTGTGATTTAAACTTTACACATACGATCTACTGAGCAGCCTTGCCGTTTTTCATTTTCATGTTTTTTTTTTAAATTTTATAAATGATATAACTCATAATTTTTAATTTTATGAAAAATGTCATCAGACAAATTTTTCGACTTTTTAAATACTATGAATAACCGTACAGAGAATTCTTGAATTAAAAAAAAATGGTGTGAAAAATATTCAAAAGGTTCACAGACAGACAGACAGGAAGACTGACATACAGACTGGCAGACACACACGTAAAAACCTGTTTTCGGATTCAGGGGGTCTCAAAACGTGGACATTTGACAAAAACTGGGGGGGGGGGGGGGCAAATTTTACACAAATCTAATACCTTCTCTGATGAGAAAATCATGATAATTTTGAAAAATGTCGAATTCTCCTCACATTTATCCCATTTGAAATAGCAAGAGTTTATTTGATTTTATCAATTCTACGGCTATATTCCAAAAATCTAATAAGATTTACGAAAGTGCTATGAAATAATTTGAAAAAAGTTTTTTTTTTAGTTGAATTATGAAAAGTTTGATCACTGCATATCATAATTTATTTAGAGTCAACATTAACATTGTATTTACCTCGACAAACATGGAAGTGTTTGAATATGAATCAACATGAATGTGTTTTCATAACGTCGCCAAATCACCTGGAAACATTTGGTCTTGTGTATTTTTAATTATTCAACTCACAGACGTCGCTCTACTTTTCATGTATTAATCGAAAATGTTGTTAACTCATTTCATTTAACGAAATGTCATGAAAAATAGTCAGTGGTGCAAATCGTGTGAATGATGTTTAAGTTTAAGAATTTGATCGAATTATCAAACAGTAAAAAAACAAAACTACATCAAATTCAAATGTCATAGATTCATAAGATCTCATTTTGAATCGAGATATACATATGAAAGGGAACAGACTGCCTTGTATATCGTCAGTATCAATATCGTATTAATAAAAGTAAGAGCTTATGTGAATTTATTGAAGCGAATTAAAGAACAAAAAATATATGGAGTAATTTATCTTTATATCGTAATTAGATAACAATGTGATAAATTACCACATTAGGAACATGAGTCTTTCTGAAGAGGGGATGTACTATATAAAAAGTGAGAAATTTCGTTTCACCACGCCGAGTTGAATGAATCTTAACTACAATGAATTGTTCAATTTCTACCTGCATTAGCCTTCTGTTAATTTACACCACTGTTTTCGGTAAGTCCAATTTAATTAGTTTATTAAGTAATTAGAATAAAATTTTGGTAATATTGAACAATTGCGTCCGGATTAAATCTTTGAATATTCCTATAAAATTTAATAAATTTAGTATTTGGTAGGACATATCGCTAGAGTTTTCCACAAGCTATGACTTGCCTATTGTGCAGAACGTTCCTAAATTGTCTTAAATTTTTAATAGAGGTTATTATCAGTTTTTTAAAACTCAACAAAGCGTATCCTCATGGGCAAAAACCATGGTCCGAAATAAGACGATTGTAAACAAGGTTGTTTTAAAACATTGCAAAAATACACAATATTTTTTAAAAGGTACGATTAAGAGTTGGGGCGGGATAGGGGGCAGGGGGTTCTTAGAACATCAAAGTCCGCAAAAATGCGTATTTCCGCTCGTCTCAATCTTTATTCAAACTCTGAGCAACTGTGGTATTCTTCGCTATGTAACTTAGTTTGTTCAATGACACATATGTCAGGCATAAAATAGAAAATCCTTGGGCAGAAATGTTTTGTCATGGTATGAACATAGTTTTGGAAATTTTTTTTGTTTGTTGGTGCAATGTTATTTCTGCCAAGCCTTCAATTAAAAAACAATAGACATCCACATAGAAAGATCAGAATATGCTCCCGACAGAAACTTTGGTTACATTTTCTTTGAACGTTTGAAAATTTATACCTCACTTTAAGGGCGAATATCTGTGCAAAAACTAAATCTTCAAAATTTTAAACAAGATCATTTGAAATATTAAACAGAGAAAAATTGATGTTCAAACATTACATTACAGGGTTAACATATTTTATGACTAACGGTATAGCACAGCAATCTAGATGTTCAAAGTTAGCATCTGTATATGTTAAAAAGTGAGGTGTTACTCTGTAACATCCAAAATATTTAACTGAAATATCCAAGATATTACATGTATGGTTATGTCAAATAACGGCTGTAAATATTTGAGGAGTTTTCTTATTTCGGCTCATTTAAGCAATTAATTGATAACTTATTTGTGAATTAAAAATTAAACTAATGTTTAATTCGTGAATTCGTATCCGAAAGAAAAACAGATAATAATAATAATAATAATAATAATAATGAGTTTACGTTTAATATTTCTAATAAAAAATTAAACGGGGTAAGTAAGTGGAAAACGATTGATCTGTAATCTGCATTTAAAATTCTATGTATTTTAGAGTATTTAAACTTAAATTTTATTTTAAATTTATAAACATTTTGTCAAATGTATTCGAGTCAATATAACCTGAAGCTTAAGATCATTGTTCCCTCGTGTAAAAAGACAAAATCAATTGTCCTATTTTAATTAAGGGTTACTAATTTTGATTCGTTGTAAATGTTCAAAAATTGTAATAATCCATAATTGTAATATCAAAAATACATAGCCGTCCAATATACAGTCGTGAAATATCCATGCGCAATACACATGCGCTTGGATGATTTAAACATCTGAATGTTTTTCAGTTTAAGATATAGATATTTTTATGCCTAACATCTTAAAAAGTTAGTAGATATCTGACATGAAGAATTGCATGTAGGGAGTACAATCTTACCCTTCGAACATCTACATTTAAACATCCATTTTTATCCGTGTAATAAGTTTCGCGTTGGATTCATCTAGGCTTTAGTTATTTTTAAGAACGACTCAAAAAATATTTAGCTTTAAATTTTTTTTCCATCAAAATAAAAATGTTAAAATCTTCAGTTCAACTCTTTGCAAAAGCTGTAAAAGTATTCCTAAAAAGTTTTAAAGATCATAACATTAAGAGGAAATACTAATATTTAAATCTAAACCAAGAGCATGATTACTATTATGTGATTGTTAAGTATTCATAAATAATATTTGTCCGTGCAATAGAAGTTTCGTAGTGGTCAGCCAGCAACGAACAACCTTACCGGCGCCGGCAAGGTTGCTCGTTGCGAGCTGTTTTTCACCCCCACCCCCGCCGGTTGTGAAGTTCCCGAAAGGATGTAAAAAATGTATTCTTAATTCATTGATTACGAATATGACCATGAAGATTGCAAAAAGAAAACATTTTCAAGGTCAAAACTAAAAAACCACGTTTTCAAATAGAGCAATGTTTACAACATTTTTTAAAACCTCGTATACTTTATTTCGAAGCGTTGCTTACAAACATAGACATGGAAATACTTGCAAATATAATTTTCAATGTTAAAACTCACAAAAATAACGTTTTTGCTTTCTCATAGAGGAAGCTTTGTAATGGTAACATTTAAGATTTTTTTTTATTCATTTGATCAAACGTTCCTCAATTTAAAATTGTCCAGTACAATGTTCCAAACAATTTTCCGGAAGTGTATGTGGATATGTGTGACGATTTGTCAATGTCACACTTTTGTGAACACGATAACTGGAAAACGGTTGCAGCTTATGCGAGAATAGAAAATATGTGTTAATTCTAAAATAATTGATTGACCTATAATTATGATTTATTTTATTAAAGATTAAGGAACCTATGGGAATGCATAATATTCGAAAAAACGGTTTCTTATATTTAAAAGTTTTTTCTTAACATAATTCTAAATTGATGCAAGAACGAAAAAGATTCCTTTACTCGAAGCAAATCGATTGACCTATAATATTGATACATTTTATTGAAGAGTATAAGGAAATTGTGCTTATTTATAATATTTAAAACATCTATTTTAAGCAAAATTTCTTTACTAACATAACTCAAAGTTGATGCATGAATAGAAAAAACTTTTTGATCGTACATTTTCAAATAATATAATTCTGATAATTTTTCGGGAGAAAATCATAAAGCTGGGAAAAGGTAGTTTCCGACAGAAGTTTTTCCTTTCCTTTTCCTGTTACCATTTTAAATACACAATGAGATTTTTCTGATTTGACATTGTACTTTAAAAATTGTTCATATTATTTTTTGTGAATTTCTATTTTTAAATTGATCAGAATGAAAACTTTGGTTTTTCTGGTATGCAAAAAATAACTAATGCTTCTTCTATGAGGAAGCAAAGTGTTTGTGAAATGAGCACAATATAATTAGAATAAAAACAAAGTGGAAACACTTGAGATCGAATTCACAGCTTGTCTTTGTGAAGTGTAAAGACTGCCGGTGCACGTAAAAAGTATATTTAAAGCATATGTAAGGAACTTTCACTCATTTAAGAGTAAGGCCATCTATTTTAAGAGTTATTTTGTCAGTTTTTAGCGTTTGACACTTTGGACGGAACATTCTTTACATATATCACACTTTCTCGTCGATTTGCGGTTCAAGAATTACGATTAACGGCCTATGAAGACGGGAAGGCACCCCTCAGGCTGCTTATAGAAATAATGTTGGTTAAACCCCTACCCTATTCCAATGTTTTGAGGGGGCGGAAAGGCACCTCTGTCACTAGTCA
>NC_046663.1:105193381-105196887 GCF_010883055.1 Belonocnema kinseyi | reverse complement strand
ACAAAATAGGGCATCCACTAATGTACTCTTTTAGAAATGTTCGGAAAATTCTGACACATTTAAGGTACTAAAGTAACTGAAATTTACGAAATTAGGTTGCTGAAAATGAAATTCCATAACTTTTATAGTAAATTTACTACATTTTTATATAACTTCAGAAGCGGTTTCTCAAAATCACGTATATTTTCCTAAAATTCCTAAATGGTAACAGAAATATAAGTTTTGAATAAATTTATTCTTAATTGATCACTGGGGTTATAAATAAATAATTCACGAATATTTTGCGACGTTTCGTCAGATTATAAGTAAAAAAGAACATCGTTTTCATCCTTATTGACAGGGCAATGATGTTATCGCACAAAAAATTGCATTCTTAAAATTAAAAAATTATTACCCAAATATTGCTTAATAATGATTATCTGATAAATTTTATTAAACTACAAATTAAAATCCGTAAACAGAAATTGAATTTTTGTCCCAGCCATAATAACTCTGTTGTGAAAACAATTATTGGCCCGTCAACCAAAAGTCAGTTTACCATACATAAAAAAAATTTTGTTTGAGAAAACTTCTCATTTTCACAAAAAATTTAACATCTACAATTCCATCGACAAAACCCTCCTTGTCATCTGTTATCAGACTAGGTAAGGATAAGACTGAACAATGGGAAGAAGCAAACGTTGTTTACAATATTCTTTTTAAAAACTGCTCCGCTTCTTATGTGGGTGAAACCAAAAGAATGTTAAAAACGCGTATAAATGAACACGTAAATAATAAGAAAGAAGAATTTGTTATGAATGTACATCGTAGTATATATAACCATGAATTTTATTGGGTCAGTACTAAAATTCTTCATTTTGAGTCCAACTAAAATAAACGTCCTAATTCCGAAATGTTATATATTAAGAGCAACAAAAATAGTATTAACAAAAAAGAGGATATTCATGCTTTGAATCACATGTACAATCCAGTAGTTCCTAATTTAAAATCATAATTTCTTTCTTACGATATTTATTTTGACACGTGATATGAGATCAGCTCCTGAAAATACATGCTTCTTCATATAAATACACCCTTTGCTTCTAATGATAACCAGTCATTGCCTTCTCCTCACATACGATGTGTTAACGACGAATTTGAATTTCTGACAAGTTGAAAATTTTCCACTTTCTCTTTTATTATGAATGTGAAAACTTTATTTAAGTTTATCACGTAAACAAATTTTATTTTAATCAATTTCGGTAAAAAACATCTGTGTCTTTTTGTACTTGTCAACATCTTGGTGTTTTTTAAATTAAATTTTAGCCTGAAGAGGTCAGAAAACCAATCTCACGAAACGTCGCAAGATAATTGTGAATTATTCATGTATAACCCCAGTGAAAAGTTAAGAATAAATTTATTCAAATCTAATAATAGAGGGTGATACACATTTTCATACCAGAAATATAAGTTATCGTGACGTAAAGAAATGCGCAGTTGCATGCGCACTCCTCACCTCTCGAGCGCGTGCGACTAGCAGACGAAGCATGGAGGTTTAGTATTTATTGTAATTGGCGTTTTCGAAAGTTTTTTTTTTGATTTGTTATGTGAGAGGGGCAATTTTATTCTTGAATATGATTTTTCGGAACATCACACGCTGAAAAGCCCTGATGAGTAAAAACGAACCTGGCTAATGTTTTACGGTAACCCTAGTATAATAGTCTTGTTAGTGATTTGTTTGCCTTGTATTTATATTTTTTTAGTGCCGTTCACCACAATATTACCTTTTTAGTTGTAATCTTCAATAATTTCTTTAAAAATTCATTCACTAGAAATTGTATCTTTCTTCCATAACAATGCAACGGTTTGGTTTAAAATTCAAGAATTCTGTATTAAAGTATTTTTTGTTCTTTGTTAAAAATTCAACTATTTTTTTTATCATTTGCCTTTTAATTTAAGAATTTATTTATTTTAGTAGACATAACACCTTTCTTGGATAAAAATGCATCTGTTTTTATAAAAATTCAACCATTTTTTTACATAAGTTCCCCTTTTATAATAAAATTTCAATTGTTTCGTTGAAACATTGCATTTTGTGTTAAAAATTCAAGTATGATTTTCGTGGAAGATTTAGTTCTTGCTGAAAACTTACATTTTGATGTAAAAATGTAAAAAAAGTCTTTTTCGGATGAAAATTCAATTTTTTTAAATTTGTATTTTTGGATTTAAAAATTCAGCTGTTTCAGTCGAAATTTCATCTTTCATGGATAAAAATGCTACTGTTTGCTTGAAAGTTAATATTTTCTCTGTTTGAGGATACAACTTTTTTGTGGAAAATTTTGGTTGTACCACTTTATTAATAAATAATTTTTTCAGGCAAAATTCGTAATTTAGTTGAAAATTTATTTCTTTGGTTGAAGGTTTAGCTATTGTGCTACAAATTAATTTTTTGTTAAAAATTCATATTTTCTGGTTGAAAATTCAATTGGTTACGAAAAAATTACATACGAATATTACCAAAAAAAAATTATATAACATTTTGTATACATTTTGTGAGTAAATTTCTGTAAACATGTAATGTATAGACATTATTTTTTGGCTCATTCGTTTTAATATAAATTTGCAGCATATATTTGCCTTAAAAATAAAAATTAAAGTAAGACTATATACGAACGAAGTTTATATGTAAATAACTATGTTATATAATATACTCAATATATTAAATGTCAAAAACATTTTTATCATAAAAGATGGGCTTTGATTATGTATTTAATATAATGAGTGTACATATGAGATAGATACATAAGAAGTGGTTAGTCTCAACTTCAGTTATATTTTCTTCCTACAGTGTGTCCCATATTTATAGGGCCACCCCATTTTTCAAGGATAATTTTTTTTCTATTGGAACAAACTGCACCAAATTTTTGGAGTGAATAAATGAGTCGAGTTAACGATATTTCCTAAAATATAGAGCTCGCAATTCGATTCGTTCATTTATTTGGGCATTTTTTCGAAAAAATCGGTGTCCCAAATTATTAGGGCCACTAAAAAAAAAATCAATTTTTCCGAAAGAATTCAATTTATTCAACAAAATACGTACATATACAAAGATTTTATTCACAAAATTAGTAATTAATAGTATTTACGTCATTTTTGAATACCATTTTCATTCGGTTCACCATCGATTTATTCAGATTTTCGAGACTTTTCGCGGTGACGTTCCATGCTGATTTGATCGCTTCCCTCAGCTCTGCGACCGTTGAGTACTGCTTTCCGTTGTCATACACATAGCGTAACATCATGCCCCAAACATTTTCCATTGGGTTAAGGTCTGGAGAGATCGCTGGCCACGCGAGTACGGGGATCTTTGACTTTGCCAACCAATCCTTCGTAGACTTGCTCGCATGTATGGCTGCCTTGTCCTACTGGAAAGTCAATTTTGCAGAGCGGAAACGTCCAAGGTAGGGCTTAAGATGTTCTTCTAGCACTGCCTGGTAATCTCCGCTTTTCATTTTATGAAAAATAAA
>NC_046663.1:105190359-105193281 GCF_010883055.1 Belonocnema kinseyi | reverse complement strand
GCTATTTCACGTTGTGATTTCCCACATTTTTCATACGCATCAATTGACGCCTTTTCTTCTGCAGACAATGCTTTCCCTCTTCCCATATTTGTTTTGTTACCTTGAATATTATTAACGCACAAGCACAATTTAACTGGCCAAAAATGCATTCAGAAGCCTATTTATACCAGGAGTATGCATATGTGCATGCCAGGTAAAGCGAGAAAAACCCGGGAACTCCCGCTACTTACGGGGATCCCCGCAATAAAAATAGGAGAAATATTTATTTCGAAAATATTGTGCGAATATACACTTTTAAAATACGAAAAATACGGCGATAATCCCCAAAAAGAATGTATGTGGGAAAGTATGTATGTAAAAAATCCTCGGGAAAAATTTAAATTAAAAGAAAAACACAACTGCAAATTACTTTGGGAATTCACGCACAATATTTAGTTCTTATACATACATATGTATATGTTTATGGCATGTAAGAAGTAAAATTTTAATATTATATATTTTAAATTGCATTATTTTACGAATTATTTATTATTCTTCAAAAAAATTGAAGTTTTTTTTAGTGGCCCTATTAATTTGGGACACCTATTTTTTCGAAAAAATGTCCAAATAAATGAACGAATGGAATTGCGAGCTCTATATTTTAGGAAAAATCGTTAATTCGACTCATTTATCCACTCAAAAAATTTGGTGCATTTTTTTTCAATAGAAAAAAAAATTATCCTTAAAAAATGGGGTGGCCCTATAAATATGAGACACACTGTATTTATATTCCTACGACAAATATAGATTTCATGTTTTACATTAAAATAATGAGCTAACAAAAAGTTTGTTAACTCTTGGAATTTTCAGTTACAGTAACTGAAAATTCCTGAAATGCAACATAATTTTGTGATACATGTGACTGGAGTTTCATGCAGTTACCGTTGCTGAAATTTCTGTTACAGGTTTTGAAAATTTAGAAACGGTTTCTGCATAAAGCTTTAGTGACGCGACTCTGAAATTCCTACATAAATTTCTAACAATGTATTTTTATTTTTTCATATCAAAGTATATGCTCTAAAATAATTCACAATACCAATATACTGTAAATAATTTTTTTTCGAATTTACCTTGGAAAAAGCGAAATCTGTACACGTTAAAAATTTATATTTCTGTCGCACGCCCAGCACGCCGTTAAACGCTTGTAAATGAAGTTGCTTCTAGGAAAAAAGAAAATAAGATGTATATTATTAACGGTTCTATGAAAAAGTATCTTTAGAACAATTTTCAGAGGAATTAATTATTTCATTTAAGAAAATGATTTACATTTTACATTTAGTTAAATTGTTGTATAAAAAGTAAAAATGTACGCTACACGGAGAAAAATATAAAGAAATTAATTCACGGAACTGCTCCGTGAATTAATCTCTTCAAATTTCTCTCCGTGTATTCAACTAAATGTTGTGATAAGAAAAAAAATTTAATTTCAAAGTGATCATTTTTGAATCCTAATACATTATTTACTTAAGAGAATTATTACTTTGATTAAAAAAAAAAAATGTTATCCCATAATATCTCTTTAACTAACTGAGGTAGAAAGTTGTAATTAAGCTCAATAATTTCCATACACTTTCATTAATAAAATGGCTATATTAACAACTTTGTAACATTTATACTTTATTTGGTACAGCGCTTTCTTTTTTAAGTAAAAAGTAGGTAAAATTTATTACAGTATTTCGGCACCCCTTTTGAAAGTGCATGATACGGCAAAAAAAGACCCAAAAGATTTTCCACTGCCAAAAGCGTCGGGCTGTAGGCAAACCATTCAAGCTAAGGCAGGGGGCCAAAAATTTAGGTACTTTCTATTAAAATCCTGGAATGGAGCATCTTCAAACCCTTCTGTCGAAGAAAATTTTTTATGAACTGTATCTACAAAAATCTCAGAGTTATTACTTTAAACGTATAAGCAAAGTTTTATTTTTTAATTGCTGGGTATTAGATATTAAGGGCATGCTCTGCGTGACCACGTGACCAAACTAGTCCCCGGATATGAGCATTTTTTTGGTGTTCACTGTGTCCACACGGATTGAGATATTGTGTTTAAAATTTGACATATTAAATAAATAGCACTAAAGAACGTTTTTATACATCAATATGTTTATAGTTTTAAAGAATGTCTATTTATAAATCGATAAAATAGGATATTACCATTCTAGTTATAGCACCTTGCAGATAATTTTTGGTTTGATGCATTTCGGATTTTTTGGTTCGCGCATATTGAGCACTGACACCAGCTTTAGACTAAATCGTTTAAACCTTAAAAAAATTAATGTAAGCAATAAAATTTGCACATTCGTTGCAAATCAACAAGTAAGTATCTACATACACGTTACCTATCATTATTTTTGGTGCATTTTTAGCGATTTCTAGCGGAGAAAAAAAGAAACTTTGAACGTCGGTAAAGTCGAGATCACTTGACTAAGTTCGTTCATGAACAACACCAGAAGCAAAGATATTTTAAACGTAGATGCGGTATGGGGCATCGGATTGGGGAATTATATATATAGGACATCGTATTTTCTGCCTATCGAGGTGCTGGCCTCATCGTACTACGAAACCGAATTCTTGTTTTCTTATTCTTCGTAAAATATGACGGTAAAGCAGTAGAAATTTTTTTTGAGGTTAGAAAAGTTTGACATGCATGTATCGCTGAATTTTTTCAGATCTGAAGCTTGATCCAGGTTTTCGGTACAGTCTTTTTTTAATTATAAAAAAAATTTTCTCGAAAAATTATATTTTTAATTTAAAGAAAAGTATTATAGAAAGACATTTCAAGATAAGCAAGTGCTGAATTTAAACATTATTGTTTAAATTTAAAATAATAATTAAAACAAAATATATTTCTGGATAAGATATTTTGGTTGAAAATGTATATATTATTTT
>NC_046663.1:105189108-105190259 GCF_010883055.1 Belonocnema kinseyi | reverse complement strand
TTTCAGTGACTGGTAAACAGGGGTGATTTTCTCTTAGAAAATAAGTGATTAAAATTTGAAAAAATTGGGTAGGCTTTTTTGACATCTAGGTATGTAAAGAAGATAAACTGCAGAAAATCTAAAAACTAATTTAAGAACTATTTATACTCTTTTAAGATACCAATACAATTTACATAACACTAATTGTAAAATTTGCAAATTTCTAGGCCTTCAGTTTAGGAACTTGAACTTTAACGTTAAAATTTCTTCATTTTCAGAATACAGCCTTATTGTTTGAATTTTCAGAATTTTTCGAAATTTTTCGAAATTGTTAAAAGGCGAAAAAGTTTGAATTTAAAATTTAAAAATGCTAAAATACATCATTTTCCATGTTCATTTGCAATCTAGCGAGTCACTTTCTTTCGATTCTTTTGAAAGGCGATCCTTTGCTTTCAGTTTTCTTTTTAAACTATACCTTGAATTCAACGCGTTTCAAATTAAATGTTTGCAGCTGCATTTAGATTGAATTATACAAAGGTAAGATTTTTAAAACATCTCTTCGAAACACTTTTATTGCAAATATTTAATTGTAGAAAAATATTTGTTATAAAAATAAAAATAGTACAATTTTTATATACAATTCTTAAAATAAAAAAATCTGTGTGTCAAACCACAATCCAATCCGACTATTCTTTCAAAAATTATCCGATATACAGACAACCACAATAACGACGACGTAGACGCCAGAGAGACAGACAGATACCGATGTAAAAACTTGTTTTTCTGACTCAGGGAGCCTCAACACGTCGAAATTTAATGAAATTGGCGAAAATCATTTTTCGCATAAAACACTTCTCATTATGGATGAGAATGTGATAAAATAATCATGGGGCCTTGAAAAAGTAGCGTTTTTCGCCTCTTGACTTTTTTCCATATCAAGCTTAACGAACTCGATCTTTCTTTATGGTCCCTCGAACAGTGTGTCAAAGCCCAATCCAATCGGACCAGTCTTTCGAAAATTATCCGGTATACGGACAACAACAACGACGATGCCGGACAGACAAACAGACCTAATACCTTCTCATTTTTAATGAGAATGTAGAAATTATTAACAAGATTTGTAGAAAATCTTTCAAAGAATAAAATTATTGTCCCGTAAGTTACAACCGAAA
>NC_046663.1:105185608-105189008 GCF_010883055.1 Belonocnema kinseyi | reverse complement strand
CATGGCACGCCCTGCAGCTATCATCGGGAATGTCTTGGCTCAAAATGTGGCGACGGTATGTTAAGGTGGAAATGACACCGTTTTGGCATGCAAAAATGAAATTCTCTGTACCAGACTTCAATCCGGGCGATTTAAGGATAGCAAACGTTAGCTCACAAGACATTGAGTGATCCTTCACATTTCTGTGGAAGATACCGTGCATCCTCTTATCTAGGAGCTGTCCACGAAAGTTTTTCTCTTGTGCTTTCTTAATCCGGGCTTTCAGGAGTGAGTACTCGAGATAGATTAGATTTGATGCATTTTACTCACCCCTAATACTGAAGGCAATCCGAGTGTTTCAGCAGCCTCCTCCGCTGCTTTGTAGAGAAATGCTCCTTTGCCTACTTCCTCGTGATTCCTGACCATTTTAAGAAGAGGGTCTCTTCCATTTGCAACTCTATGTGCTGTACCCAGAATAATCCTGTTGTGAAGACATTCAAGACTCAATATTCCGCGACCCCCTTGACGGCGTGAGATGTACAGTCGCGGAGCGGAAGACGTAAGATGCATGCTTTTGTTCATGTGCATAACCTTTCTTGTCCCGATATCAAGAGATCTGAGCTCGTGCTTCGTCCATGGAACTACTCCAAATGAATAGAGTAGTACCGAGACTTTATTCTATTAAAAAAAATTTTTTTAACTAACTATTTTTTAATTGTTCACATTAGAGAGTTGTCTAGTCCACACGGATTGAGATATTGTGTTTAAAATTTGACATATTAAATAAATAGCATTAAAGAACGTTTTTATACATCAATATGTTTATAGCTTTAAAGAAAGTCTATTTATAAATCGATGAAATAGGATATTACCATTCTAGTTATAGCAACTTGCAGATAATTTTTGGTTTGATGCATTTCGGATTTTTTGGTTCGCGTATATTGAGCACTGACACCAGCTTTAGACTAAATCGTCTAAACCTTAAAAAAATTAATGTAAGCAATAAAATTTGCACATTCGTTGCAAATCAACAAGTAAGTATCTACATACACGTTACCTATCATTATTTTTGGACCATTTTTAGCGATTTCTGGCGGAGAAAAAAAGAAACTTTGAACGTCGGTAAAGTCGAGATCACGTGACTAAGCTCGTTCATGAACAACACCAGAAGCAAAGATATTTTAAACGTAGATGCGGTATGGGGCGTCGGATTGGGGAATAATATATATAGGACATCGTATTTTCTGCCTATCGAGGTGCTGGCCTCATCGTACTACGAAACCGAATTCTTGTTTTCTTATTCTTCGTAAAATATGACGGTAAAGCAGTAGAAAATTTTTTTGAGGTTAGAAAAGTTTGACATGCATGTATCGCTGAATTTTTTCAGATCTGAAGCTTGATCCAGGTTTTCGGTACAGTTTTTTTTTAATTATAAAAAAAAATTTCTCGCAAAATTATATTTTTAATTTAAAGAAAAGTATTATAGAAAGACATTTCAAGATAAACAAGTGCTGAATTTAAACATTATTGTTTAAATTTAAAATAATAATTAAATCAAAATATATTTCTGGATAAGATATTTTGGTTGAAAATGTATATATTTTTTAAATCACAAAAGTTCTTCTGAAAAATCGAAATGTTAGTTAAAACACACGTGTTTTTATATATTAATTTGTCGGTAAAATTTTTGTATAATTTTAATTTTAAATTCGAACAATAATTTTTAATACTTTAAATATTAAACAAAAATTTATTTGATAACACTATTTTATTATCGTAGTTTTAATAAATAATTAATATTGATTAAGAAACAGTTTTATTTGGGGAGTCTTATTATTTGGGAATTTTCAAATTCGTTAATATTATAAACCGTTCAGGAAATTTATTAGTTTTCGAATTGTATTTTTTGGGACAGAGAGTTTTACCGAGTCGGGAATTTTATTTTTCGGGATATTTCAGCCGTCCTCATAGAACTACAAAAAATTTGCTCTAATTATAATTTTGGCGCTCGATCTTGTTGATTTTTTCCTACAGTATTATTAAAAAGAAATGTGTATGGAAAATTTTGATATTACAAAGTTAAAGATAATCTCAATTAAAAATTTAAAAATTCGCTGTACATCCAATTTTTATTCTTGGGTCTTGGCAATTCTTTTCTAATCCATTTCAGTGACTGGTAAACAGGGGTGATTTTCTCTTAGAAAATAAGTGATTAAAATTTGAAAAAATTGGGTAGGCTTTTTCGACATCTAGGTATGTAAAGAAGATGAACTGCAGAAAATCTAAAAACTAATTTAAGAACTATTTCTACTCTTTTAAGATTTACATAACATAACAATAACATTACATAACAATTTACATAACACTAATTGTAAAATTTGCAAATTTCTAGGCCTTCAGTTTAAGAATTTGAATTTTAACGTTAAAATTTCTTCGTTTTCAGAATACAACCTTATTGTTTGAATTTTCAGAATTTTTCGAAATTTTTCGAAATTGTTAAAAGGCGAAAAAGTTTGAATTTAAAATTTAAAAATGCGAAAATACATCATTTTCCATGTTCATTTGCAATCTAGCGAGTCACTTTCTTTCGATTCTTTTGAAAGGCGATACTTTGCTTTCAGTTTTCTTTTTAAACTATACCTTGAATTCAACGAATTTCAAATTAAATGTTTGCAGCTGCATTTAGATTGAATTATACAAAAGTAAGATTTTTAAAACATCTCTTCGAAACACTTTTATTGCAAATATTTAATTGTAGAAAAATATTTGTTATAAAAATAAAGATAGTACAATTTTTACATACAAATCTTAAAATAAAAAAATCTGTGTCAAACCACAATCCAATCCGACTATTCTTTCAAAGTTATCCGATATACAGACAACCACAATAACGACGACGTAGACGCCAGAGAGACAGACAGATACCGATGTAAAAACTTGTTTTTCTGACTCAAGGAGCCTCAACACTTCGAAATTTAATGAAATTGGCGAAAATCATTTTTCGCATAAAACTCTTCTCATTATGGATGAGAATGTGATAAAATAATCATGGGGCCTTGAAAAAGTAGCGTTTTTCGCCTCTTGACTTTATCCATATCAAGCTTAACGAACTCGATCTTTCTTTTTGGTCCCTCGAACAGTGTGTCAAAGCCCAATCCAATCGGACCAGTCTTTCGAAAATTATCCGGTATACAGACAACAACAACGACGACGCCGGACAGAAAAACAGACCCCGACGTAAAAACTTGTTTTTCTGACTCACGGGGCCTTAAAACGGCGACATTTCATAAAATCCGAAAAAGTTATTTTTCATAAAAAACTAATACCTTCTCATTTTTAATGAGAATGTAGAAATTATTAACAAGATTTGTAGAAAATCTTTCAAAGAATAAAATTATTGTCCCGTAAGTTACAACCGAAA
>NC_046663.1:105184465-105185508 GCF_010883055.1 Belonocnema kinseyi | reverse complement strand
AGATAAGAGGTAGGATGAAGAAACTTGAAAGCTCAAACGGGAATTGCGGTGGGGGCGAGAGTGGGAATAAGGAGATAGAAAGGCTGAGAAACTTAGAACAAAAAATAGAGAAGAAAGAGAGGGAAGAAAAAAATTGAACATAGTGATAAAGGGTATAAGATTAAAGGGGAAGGAGCTGAAGGAAGGGGTGGACGTAGTACTAAAAAGGATTGATGCTAAGGTAGAGATAGAGGAAATGCGAAATATAGGAAGGGAAGTGAGAAGAGGGGAGATAATGGTACTGGTGAAACTAAAGAAATGGGAACATAAGAGGGAGGTGATGACAAAGAAGAGGCTATTATATGGTAGTCCGGAGAGAATAGAGGATGATTTGACATGGGTAGAAAGGAAGATGCAGTATAAATTAAGGAAAATAGCGGAAGAGGAAAGAAAAAAGGGAAAGAGAACATGGGTTAAGTATGGGAGAATTCAGATAGATGGAGTATGGTTGGATTGGGATGAAGAAAGGGAAGAGATAGTAAGAAATGAGGTGCAGGGAAACTAGAAGAGGAATAAACGGGAGATAGGAAAATAAGAAATAGTAAGAAGGATAAAAAGATGAGAAACGAAAGTAGGGAAGAATGGAAGATTTGTTACTGGAATATAGCAGGATTAGAGAGAAAGGATATGGAGCTTATGAGATTGATTATGTGATAGTGGATGATGAGGTAAGAGAGAAGGTTAAGAAACTAGAAGTAGGAGAATATATTGATTCGGATCACTTTCCCTTAATAGTGACATTAGAGGGACAAAAAAGGAATAGCAATATGAGTAAAAGGGGAGCAAATGTAAAAAGTGTAGGAAAAGGAGATTGGTCAAGGGAGGGAAAAGAACAGTTTAGAGAAAAAATAAAAAATATCAAAATGGGAGAGGGAAATGTGGACGAGGAGATGGAAAAAATAATAGGAGAAATAAAAATAGGATTAGAGTGCACAAATAAGAATGAAGTTAGTAGAGGGGGGAATAGAAGTGAGTGGGATGAGGACTGCAAAGAGAAAAAAAAG
>NC_046663.1:105180883-105184365 GCF_010883055.1 Belonocnema kinseyi | reverse complement strand
CTGAAATTTTACCGCGATTTCGCTGGAAGCGGGTGCAATTTTTCAGATTAGCACCCGCTCCCGGCGAAATCCTGCGGTTGTCCTTATAACAAATTTTTAATTTTATATATATTTCGAGTCAGGTGTATCAATTATGATTTAAAGTTTATTTTAAAATATATTTTATGGAATATGATATTTTTTATGAATGTGCCAGTGAAATTCTGTTCGTCTAATTTTGTTTGCCAATGCGAAACGTAGTCTGTCCTGGAACTGTCGTCATAGCATCTAAATATTATATAATATGAGTAATATAAATTACTCATCGACTTATATTTGTGGTATTTATTAAAACAACCAAGTTTTGTAAAGTTATAAATGTAAAAATGTTATAATTGGCAATTTACTTTCAGTCCAAATGGTTCTTGTCCAAGCTAAGTTTACCATCAGTGCGCCTCGAAGGTGTGCCGAGAGTTGCTTACAGCGCTCCAAGTGGCTCTGGGCAAACTATATCGTATGGTGCTTTCTACGGGGAGCGGTGGGTAGAGGGGAAGTAACTTTTTTCGCCGGACGCGCCGTCTATATTTATGGCGGGCAACTAAGCCCGCACCGCATCTACGTTTATAATATCTTTGCCAGAAGTGTGTTCAAATTTACTCTTCGGAGTTTTCCAGCAAACTTCAATAATTCTTGACGTCTTATTTTTAACGTCGAATCGATCAGCTGATAACTATTGTTGACAGTGAACCAACCGGCGGGGCTCAGAGTCGGACTCGCCTTGTCTTTCGCCACGGAAGAAATTTTATTATTATTGGTTTGGTTAAAGATATTTTACGTAGATGCGGCAAGGGTCTAGTTAGGCCACATGTTACGAGAGCGGCGCTATCGTCGAATTTGTGGCTTCGGTTTTTCCCGGTACTTTTCGGCCTAATTCGGCAAAGCCGCTGCGTTTAAACGGATTATTTTGACCTCATGCCACGAAGCAGCGCAATAAACTCAGCTTTGTTCGAGCGGGAACTTGAAAATTTTCAATTATTATGGATTATTTATTTACTCTCTAGGACTGAAAATAACTTTTCTTCATTTGAACATATTCTTAGTATAATTAATTTATTCGTATTAATTAAAACAAGTAGAATATAGTGTTATATAAATTAAGGATTAACAAGTCACTGAAAATATGATAAGGATAATTCGTTATAAAATATAGATCTAGAAAGAATGGGATGATTTCACCTCTGTATGACAAATTTTACTGCTTGTTATACATAAATAAATGATATTAATAATAATGGCTTGCAGGTAATTGAAGTTATTCACTGAAGATCCTAACCTTGAAACTTCATCTTTTTATTTATATAATGAAAACATGTGAGAAGCAAACAAATAAAAAGTTTTGTTTTAATATTGTATTCCAAAAGAGGATAATTCGAATATTTACGTGAACATTCCGGACAATTCAAATAACCCTTTTTATGCAAAAAAGATATTTACTTTATTTTCATATTTCTATTTAAAAAACGGGAAACTAAAAAAACTTTAATATAATATCAACAAATGTTTTCTTTTACTATTCTATTCATAAAAAGTATAATACTTGTCATTTTTAAGTAAGCATTCCGCATAATTTAAAGAATTCTTTTTATGAGCAAAAAATATACACTCTATTTTCATATTTCTATTTAAAAGATAGAAGACCGAAAAATGCCTAAGTATATATTCAGCTAATTAATTAATTATTTAATTAGTAATATGATTTACACAATTAAAAGTCAATGAAAATATTTCAGAAAAATTGTTTTTTGCAAGCAGGTACGTATTATTTATCGAATCTTTTGAGCTGAGCGAAACAAATTTGTGGGTTGATATCCAAAAAAAGTAAAAAAAATTTGAAATCTATTAATATCTGTCTACAGTTTTTTCTAGTGAATAATAATAAAAAATAAAAAATTTTCGCGAAAATTACAATTTTTTGAAAATGGATAAAAGGCATGTTTTTTTGATTGAGTCCTATACACACATTTTAAAAAAAGATGAATATGTCGAACTTAAAATTTCTTCAGCTTGAATTAAAGAAACATGCTAATATTTTGCGTTTTCGGACAAAAAATGTAGTGATGTTTGAAGCATTCAAAAATAGTCAATTTAAGTATTTTTTAGCGATGTTGACTATTGGTTGGGCTAAAAATGTTTTTTTTTTTTTTAAACAAAATAATAACATGTTTCTTTGACTCAAGGTGAAGAAGTTTCAGGATCGATATATAAGAATTTTTCCATAAAGAATTTTTTAATAAATTAGTTGAATTTCTAACAAAATAATCAAATTTCTTCAAAAACAGTACTATTTCTAAACAAATACGTGGTATAACTAAAATATGGATTTTTAAAAAAGATTATTTTTTGATTAAAAAAGACGAACTTTCAACAAAATACATGGATTTTAACCGACAGGAGATCAACCCTCCAAACCATGAAGGCAGAAGAATCTACACAATATCGATCAAGTTAAGAATCTTCAATAACAGAAAATGCTTAACGTCTTAATAAGACTAGATGGAAAATAATTTTTTTAAATTAAAATTAAAATTATTTCTTGAAAAAACAATCCTACTCCATCTTCACTCCATTGGGAATCGAACCACAAAACTTCTGATTTCGGGTCAGGTGCTTTTCCAATTAAGCTATAAGAGGGATCAGAATAAGAACTCTTAATTCAAGAACATAACGCTAATTTTTAGCTAGGTGTTAATGGTACAAGTAATTATTTTCAAATTTTTAAAATTTATTTGCTATATCATCAGAGATTGTACCTTACCGACAGTAGATCAACCCTCCAAACCATGAAGTTTTGTGGTTCGATTCCCAATGGAGTGAAGATGGAGTAGGATCTTTTTTCAAGATATAATTTTAATTTTAATTTTAAAATAAATTAGTTCAAATTTCAAACAAAGTGAATTAAACCCCCAAAAAGTTCTACTTTTAACCAAAATGACGAATTACAGTTGAATTCTCGACCAAAAATGATTATTTTTTAACAAAATAGTTAAATTTTTAAGAAAATAATTAAATTATTAGTAGAATAGTCCACTTCTAACCGAATAGTTCTTCTTCTTCTTTATTCATAATGTGTCCCCTAAGGGTTTACATGACTTCTATTCCTTACAATCTTTCCGCTTATATCTATATTTTTTTTCAATCTTGTCCTTGCTATATATACAATTATTTACAACTATTTACATAAAGTCTTATATCTAGTTCCTTATTTCTATTTCCTGCGATAGCGCAATTTAGGACTTATTAGTAAGCGAGTGAGCGAGCGAACGAAAGCGAGAGTGCAAGCGAGAGAGAGAGTATGAGAACGCAAACGCAGCTTAGTCTACTTATCTTTTACTTTATCATTCCTTACAATTTTCACGCTTCTAATCTAAGCGACTTCCGTTTCCTTTTTCTTTCACTTTCTTTATACCCCCATTTACCTTTTTCATGTGCATTCTTTCATTCTC
>NC_046663.1:105173365-105180783 GCF_010883055.1 Belonocnema kinseyi | reverse complement strand
TCCGGCGGCGATCTAAACATTTTCTGGTATTTTATACTGGCCCCGATATCTTCCTTCTCTTCACTGCTTTCCCTCTCCCCTCTCTTCCTTTTGATAAATGCTATGGACCCTACGCTTTTTGCTCTCAATCTTTCCTTTTCTATAGTTTTTTTATACTTCCCCCTTGCCTTCCTTTCCTTTATCTCTTTCGGCGAACTGAAGACTTCCTGCTCTAATTCTGTTTCTTCCGAGGAGATACTCGCTCCACTAGCCATTAATAAAATTCAAATTTTCCCGCCTTCTATCTTCCCTGCTTCTATCGTCGCTGTCTGTTACCTGTCACGCCTTTCTTTGTCGCTACCCAACCCTGATACTACCAATCCGTCAACATAGTCTTCCCACCCTGTCACAAATCTCCAAACAAAGTTCCACACAAATCTGTCTCAATCCTCCAAAATATCTACGTCCCCTTTACAGTCTCACAATCCCTCA
Organism: Belonocnema kinseyi; assembly: GCF_010883055.1. Classification (NCBI taxonomy): domain Eukaryota; kingdom Metazoa; phylum Arthropoda; class Insecta; order Hymenoptera; family Cynipidae; genus Belonocnema; species Belonocnema kinseyi. The sequence goes on along the minus strand of NC_046663.1, from coordinate 105,180,312 downwards.
ATTAGATCTCTCACCTCCACCCCCTTCCACACACTTCCACAATCCACTCACCTCAAATTTCACCATAATATCAGAAAAAATCAGCATCCACAATTCCCACTACTTTACACTTTCATGCCGGAAACGGAAGTCCTCTAACCAAATAGTTAAATGTCCATACCAATGGCTGGATTTTAAAAGAAGATTAAATTTCAAACAAAAACAGTTGCTATTCTTTTAATCAAAAAGAACGAATTTTCTGTCCAAAAAGACAAATTTTCATCAAAAACCTTAAATATTCAAAAAAAGATGATTTTTAAGAAACTAGTTTTAATTTTCGAACAAAATAGATTAGTATTTTTAAGCAAAGATATGCATCTTCGAGCCAAAAAGACAAATATTCAACAATACTGTTTTTTGATCAAAAAGATAAATTTTCAATAAAAAAAATAGTTTTATTTTCAATGAAAAAGTTGAATTTTTAACAAAATAAATTACTCTTGATACAAAAAAGAATTAACTTTGGTCAAAAAGAGACGCATTTTTAATAAGATAGTTTAATTTTACAAAAGAAAGTTTAATCTTCAACAAAACAGTTTATTTTTAACCATCAAAGATAAATTTGCAACCAAAAAGATGACTTTTCTACAAAAAGGATGAAACTTTTAATCAAAAAGGATGAATTTTTGATCCAAAACGACAAATTTCAACAATAAAGTTTAATTTTCGATAAAAAAAAAGATTATTCAACAAAATTATTTAAATTATGAAAGAGAATATATGATTTTCTTAACAAACAAGTTTAATTATTCACAAAAGAATCAAATTTTCAACAAAATAGTTTATTTGAATTTGGAATTTTACTAAATTTTATTTAATTTTTAAATTTATCTCAATTTAATTTAAATTTAAAGTTTAGTTTATAAAAATAATTTTTGAAATCTCGACTTCATCGACGTTCAAAGTTTCTTTCGCTCTCCGCTAAAAATGCTCCAAAAATAATGATAGGTAACGTGTCTAAAGATACTTATTTGTTGGTTTGCAACGAATGTGCAAATGTTATTGCTTACATTAATTTTTTTAAGGTTTAGACGATTTAGTCCAAAATTGGTGTCAGTGCTCAGTATACGCAAACCAAAAAATCCAAAATACATCAAACCAAAAATTATATGCAAAGTGCTATAACTCGAATGGCAATATCCTATTTCATCGATTTATAAGTAAACTTTCTTTAAAACTATGAAAATATTGATGTATACAAACGCTCTTTAGTGTTTTTTTATTTAATATGTCAAATTTTAAACACGGTATCTCGATCCGTGTGGACACAGTGAACACCAAAAAAAACTCATATCTGGGGACTAGTTTGGTCACATGGTCATGAAGAGCATGCCCTTAATCGTATAATATGAACCTGCTAAGTTTTATAATGCCTGAGATGGCTATTTATCAATTAGTTTCAACATTTCTATAGAGAACTTTATAAAAAAATTTTCTGAATAATTGTTATAATATTTCTTGTAAAAATTTTTGTCAAATGCCTTGACAAAGTTTTTATACCAAAAATGCATATAGTTGTACTGGACGGATCCCAAGTGCGAAATCACATACAGCCCAACATTGGCTTATAGTCGGCAAAAATATTATCGAAGATCGGCTGCCATTATCGCGCCAATGACGGAATGATAACTATAGCCTGCTCTTGGCAGAAAAGGTTTGGCTGCCATTGTTAGCGCAACACTGGGTACAAGTATTGGGCGAAACCTAGCTGCCATCGTCGCGCCATTGTCGGATTGATAACTATGGCCTTGACTTGGCAGCCAAGGTTTAGCTGTTATTGTCAGCCCAAAACTGGGTACCAATACCGAACCAAACTGGATGCCGGAGTTAATTTAAAAACTGATAAAAAATCATTTAATTTTTCTTAGAACGCATTTGCTTCATCCATTCATCATTATACGACTGCATATCGTTTGTATATTATTAATAATTTCAAGAATTGAAATTTCATTTAAACATTTTGGATAATTTTAAAGATTACTGCTATCGTCTAAGAAAATAACAAAAAAGGTATTTAAAAAATGAATATTAATTGATTGAGAGTACTTTGAATATAAATATTAATGGTCTTGTTTAGATTGAATAAATATACTACATTTTGAACATTATATTACAAATAAAATTTCTAACGCTACGGGGGTATTGAACGTACATATATACACCTAAATCTATCGCCTAGCAGTCGGGAGTGCTAATCACTGCTCTAAACGGCCAAGTTGAAACTCTGTGAAAAAGCCATCCTCATAAGTTACAATTAAGAAAAGTTAAAGAACCAAATTTTAAGCTCTCTTTTTATAATTATTTATTATTATGCGACGTTATGTAAATATAAAATACACGATCTGTTAACAGGACTATCAATACAATCATTTTTAAATAAATAATTTAAATCGATTACAATTTTTCTTCACGTAATATTTCGTTTTTTTCCATTGTAGCCCATGTAGAAATCGCCAAGTTACTTCCAGTGTCCACGCTTCTGTCCCCCAGCCTGGTTCTAGATTGTACTTCCTAGTGTATATAGCGCGAGCCCGATCTTCGAGACTAACGGAGGGGCAAGCGATTGTCAATCAGTGCCATGTTTTTGGCGTTTTCAATTAAAATGCGTTTTCGCGATTACTTTAAACTGCTCGTTGATATTTTTTAAATGCAAGGAGAGGGACGTGTATGAGAAGAACATGGTAGATAGTGCTAATGACGTTCGCCTTTTAGATTTTCGACGTCAAATGCTTCCCTGCTTGACACTCTATGGTTAGTCATTTCTTCAAACAGATGTGTGATAAGCATAAAATAAATCATTTCAGATTTGAACACTTTTTTTATAAAATAAATACAAACTTTTCTGAAAATAAAATGGCGCTCTGTGAAATCGATAATAACTTAGAGTCAAGCCAGGACCAGGCTCGGCGATCGAACCTGGCGAGCGAGCCAGGCAGGCGTCGGACATATTTAACGTACAAATTTCCACACGGGAGTCTATCTCAAAAGTTTTTTGAATGACAGGAAATGTAATTTTTCATAAACATTAAAAATTTCTAATAATAGAACTTAAAATTTTTCATCGTGAACTTTGACAATTTTTCAATAAAAATCTTCTTTTCTTTCGTGTAAGATTTGTTTTTTAGGTGCTAAAAGTAAGACTTGGCGAAATAAAATGACAATGCTGGGAAAAGCGCCGGTGGAGGATCAGCAAGTATAAAAAGCCAATATAGGCTGCCAACACTGGCTCAAAATTAAGCCGATTTAAATAAAACATGGTTTTCCGTGGTAAAAGTGACACTTGGCCCAGTAATATGCCGTCACTGGGCCAGGATTTGGCTTATCCTCATGAAACATGGTTCCCCGTACTAAAAGTGAGACTTGGCGCAATAAAGTTCCGATATCCGGCCAAGCATCGGTGGAGGATCGGCAAATATAAATAGCCAATATAGGGTGCCAGCACTGGCTCAACACTGGGCCGATTAAAATGCTGATATTGTACCAATATCGTTAGCCGACCTTTGGCTGCCAAATTGGACCAACACTGGGCCGTGTAGTCAGCTCTGGCAATTCTCACTTGGGATGTTTGCATTGCAGATGTGGCACCAAAATGATATTTTGTTTTTCCAGTAACATATACAGATTTCACAAAATATTGTATTGGCTGAAGCTAAGTATTTTTCATGTTCTTGTTTTCCGCGGAAAAATAAAATCGGAAAGTGTTATAATTTCTACTTAATGAACATTATTTTCAATACGTATTTCTATCGTCCGAAAGTGCAAAAAATAAAAATAAATAAAAAGTGCTAATCTACCTTTCATCATATCTGTAACTTTACTTTAAAACAATTACGCAGAAAACGTTTTTTTTTGAAAATAAATACAAAAAGTAACTGCTAGCTAAATAATAATTTCTGGTTCGAGTTATTTCATCTTTTTTTTTAAATCCCAATAACTTATTATAAATAAATATTAATTTAACTAATTGGCTTACTTATTGATCACCGGAAGTGATAACTCGATGCTCCGTTTCAGTTTCTTAACTTTAAGGTTTTAATAGAAATCAGCTAAATTTGTGGACCCCTGCCTTGGCTTGAATGGTTTGTCAACGGCCCGATGCCTTCGGCAGTGGAAACACTTTTGGTTCGTTTATTGCCGTAGTATGCACTTTCAAAAGGAGGGCTGAAATACAGTAATAAATTCTACCTACTTTTTACTTAAAAACAGAAAGCGCTGTAATAAAAGTAAAGTGTAAATGGTTCAAAGTTGTTAATATAGCCGTTTAATTAATAAAAATGTGTGGTAATTATTGATCTTAATTACTACATTCTACCTCAGTTAGAAGCTGAGATTGAGACTCCATGTATTATTGGCCCTAGTTTATAAAATAATTGTTTCTTCCGTAATTTTAGAAAACCAATATTTTAGTGCATTTTCATACTATTAATTTGATTTTGGTTGCAAGATTTCACTTACAATTAACAAAGATATCATGGAATAATATGATGATTAACTGACAGGTATGTTGAGTTTAGGATGACTTTCATTCGCGCGCTCTGAAATCCAATTTGTGTTGGCAGAAAGGCTTGCGCGAAATGCGATGCGGCAATGCGCAAGCATTTAGACAGATTACGGCGATTTTAGAAGAGGTGCCAATAGAGCAGCTGAAAGTAGCCAATATGGTGCCAATAGTGCTGGCTGGATAGTATCGATCAACACTGAGCTCATGGTATAGTCGTTTCGTCAACGTTTCCTATTTTGATATATGTACTCAGATCTATAACGGATTTTGATTATGAATAGAATAATCGACCATATGTCATAAATTTATATATGTATTTATTATATGTCATAAATATATATATATATATAAAGGATTAAAGATTTACGTTCTGTACCTGGTATTTCAACAATCAGCTGACTTAATTTAACCTATAAGTTCCGTTTCATACGTACGCGTTGACGTAAAGTCAACAATCTTTCTATCTTAAATGGATCTATAAAGTACATTTTACGTACATAAAGCAGTTGACTTTCAACCAAGCGCGCTACGATTTTTTAAATCTATATTATCGTCGAATTTTCGAAATCTTTTACTTTTATTGAAAAGTTATACTTTAAAAAAAGTTCCGCCTGGCCAAGTGGTAACACTTTTGTCTCAATCATTTTGTCGTCGGATGAATATTTACGATTATTCGGAATCAGAGGAAAATTCTACATAAGATGCAACATCGAAGTCGACAGACCTGTGACAGCATACAGGTCTACACCTGGCTCCTATTCGCCGTGAGTCGGCGTTTGGAGGGGATAGAAGAAACGATGCTTTAATTGCATTTTATATGCATTTCAATAGACAGTATGTGGAATGATACATGTTCTGTTGTGAATTGTAAAAATAATGGTAAAACGAAGGATTGCAAATTTTCTAAATTTTCTAAAGCATCACATAAAATACTACAAACAAATGAATCGATGGATGCTTTAAAGAGGGAAAATTAAGTATATATAACCTCGCTTTTAAGCCTCTTCTAACTGAAAATTTATTTAAAAACATAAATTAAAAATGTACCAGTTCGTCAAAAATTTGTTTTCTAAATTGCCCATTTTTTGTGTAAATTGGCTACTAAGTTTTAAATTGCAAGTTTTACTTCAAAATTTTATTATTTCACTTCAAAATTAAAGATTTTCAAAGTCAAAACAATTAAAATAGTAGGGTTCAAAGTTCTTACCTCTTTGGAATTTTGATGAATAAAGGCTTTCTACTTACAAATATCCAGTTTTAAACATTTGAGTTATATTTGCTCGTTTTATATGTACAGTCAAATATTTCGACTAATTCATTGAATAATTATTATTTTTTCAAATTAATGAATTTTTTATTTTTATGGTTTGAAAATGGAATATTTGAGACTGAAACTGTATTTGAATAAAATTTGAAATTAAATCATTTGGACGCTTACATTTTTCGAACAGTTCCCAAGTCGTTTTACAAAATTGTTAATTAGTGAGAACTGTATTAAAAAAAAAACTATGCTTAAAAATGGAAAATTTTTTACTAGAAGATTTATAATTTAAGAAGGTGACAATTGTACTCAAAACAAGCTCAAATATAACTTATGTTTATTATTATGTATTTCTTTGAAATACATTTGTTTTGAATGACTTGCCCTACTAGCTATATGACAGGTAGAATTTTTCAAGTTTGTAATCGTATACTTACAAGTTTTGTAATAGAAGTTTTAATCGCTGGTGTTCTCAACTTTCCACACACTTATCAATAAACTTAAAAGATTAATGTTTAAACAAATTCTCACATATTCTTGTATTATTGCCCATTCAGAATCACGTATATACACACGCCCGCTATTAACTTTCAAATCCGCTAGGCGGCGACACGAGCTCGGCTCACAGCGAATAGAGTAATTGAAATTCTTCTATATGGTTTGGTGGACTACGAAACAACTATGAGGCCTTGCGTGTTCGTACTGTAATATCACTAGTCTTCGTGCATGCCCAGAATATGATCTTTTTTCTTGGATTTTTAACGCCCAATGGTTCAAATGAAAAGAATAACGCTCGCCAGTTTTACTCATTTCAATTGAACGTTTAGCGGGAAAAATAAAAAGAGGTTATATTTAGGGCAGTGACAATGATCAGTAATATTACAGAACGACAACATGGAAATTCCGTGGTTCGACAAACCATAGAAGAATTGCAATGGGAAATTATGATTGATGCTGAAGTCCGAAAAGTGGTGGATGACTTTATAGCGTCAAAATATTAAGCCTCCTTTCGCTATAGAATTTATAAACTGCGTGAGCATCGGCGAAAAGTATTAGAAGTGAATGGCCACTATATTAATTAATACTGGCATTTTGTTAAATTTTTATAAATAAAAAAGGGATTCTCAAAATGAGTAGAATTTATAT
>NC_046663.1:105171176-105173265 GCF_010883055.1 Belonocnema kinseyi | reverse complement strand
TATGGATAGAGAGTGCCTGTACCAAGGGTTTCTGCTGAATATGGTTACAAAAATAAATAGGCAGTCGCGGACAATTGTCCAGAGGTGTTCCCGAAAAAAAATAATCCCCAAGAACGGTGACTCTGGGATACCGGGCGATATCTCAGAGTATGCAGCCTTACTCTTGCATGGGGGGCTCTACAAGGATGCACAAACCCCGTTCCCTAGCTTCTCGTGGGAACAACAATGACAACACCAAACATACTTGTAGTAAGTGCGGTTCAAAACAACAGAACGCGCAGGGCTCCCGACAATGGGTCGACCAAAAATTCGGAACACTTTAGAGCTGGGGGAGCGAATGAAAATGGATTCAATGCGATGGATCGGCGGGATCTCGCAACCTTTAGGTGAACGAAGTGACTGAATCACGACTTTCTAGAGCGCTACGATGCGAGTGTGGCCCCTGAACGGGGTTACATGGCACGGCTGCATGCTCTGTGGTGCGAGAAACACCCGGAGCTATCGCACTTTTCGCAGCAACGTCTGCGAAACCATGCTGAACTACTCCGAAAAAGTGGCTATGTGAGCGGAACGCCTACTCTACCACAGCTAGAACAAGCCGGCAACAGAGAAAGAGAGGCGACACAAAGACCAACCGCGGACAGGCATCCAATAGGAAGAACGATGCTTTATGATCCGGAGAAACATCAACATCAATGTTTCTCTCAAGCCTAAATATCTGATTGAAATGGATGACGAGCTTCGTGGACATTTTTCCGGAGAATCCGATCTCTGGGCTATCAATTATTGTGTGTTTAATGCAGCGAGAGCTTTGGCTGATGCGAACCGTAAAACAAAACCAACGGTTGATCATAAGAACAAAAGACGAATGCATCAACTTGCCATAAAGATAGGCTGGGCAAGACAGTACGCGTCCCGCATTCAGTGTGTGACTGACTACATTACATCTGGCAGGAATTTTCCGCCAAGGTTCGAAAGTGCGCGCTCGAACTCCGGACCCGTTATCACACACTTAACAAGTCAAAGCTGCTGACCATCACGCAGCATATTGTTGAGATAATACGTATACTATCTGATGCTAAGAGAAGTCTAGAGCGGAGGGAGAGGTGGGTTAGAGAAAATCAACAGTTTCTCTCTTACCTATCTCGACTTTTCCAAGACCCTCCAGTTACTGTCGAACACCAGCCCAAATCAGAGGAGGTCGAAGTATTTGGAGAGAAGTCTACGAAGTGCAGCATAGAGTGTACGAAGACTCAGAAAATATGAATAGCTTCAAAGAGCTATGTGATGCCCTCAAAACACCTGATAAAGAATGCCCACCCATCACTACCGAGGAGGTGAAAAAAGTATTAAGAGGGATGAAGAACTATTCCGCACCGGGACCAGATTGTATCAAAACCTTCTGGTGGAAGAAGTTTCCTTCAACCCATCAGCATTTGGTCCGTCTTTTTCATCATAATTAAAGTCAGAAGAGCCGATTCCGGAGTGGTTGGTGGAAGGGCGCACAATACTCCTGCCGAAAATAAGCAACTTAGCTGACCCGAAGAATTACAGGCCAATCACTTGTCTGAACATACTGTATAAGATATTCACAGCTATCCTAAATGATAGGATTGTTCCGGCAATTGAACCTGTGTGGCAAGACATGTATGAACCTGCTCATCGATAGATGTGTCTGCAAAGATGCAGCATTTTACCAGCGTGACCTATCGATGGCCTGGATTGATTATCGGAAAGCTTTCGATTCGAACTCCCATAGACTTATCATCTGTCTTTTGGAAATCTTAAAGGTTCTTCCGCAAATAGTTAGGTGCATAGAGAGATTGATGCCGCTTTGGAAAACCAGATTTACTATCTCATCTGGCAAAAATCGTGTGACAACTAACAAGGTCACGTTTCAGAGAGGTGGCTTTCAGGGCGACACCATGAGCCCACTCGTCTTTTGCCTTACATTATTGCCACTATCTCTAGTGTTACGCCATTCCGGCGGGTACTTGTGCGGCAAACCTGCAGATCGAAAGTACAAGGTCACTTATGTATTTTACATGGACGATCTTAAGATCTATGCTAAAAACAGAGAGCAACTGCA
>NC_046663.1:105167731-105171076 GCF_010883055.1 Belonocnema kinseyi | reverse complement strand
GATAAGAGGATGCACGGTATCTTCCACAGAAATGTGAAGGATCAGTCAATGTCTTGTGAGCTAACGTTTGCTTTCCTTAAATCGCCCTGATTGAAGTCTGGTCAGAGGGTTTCATTTTTGCATGTATCAGTTATCAGTTAACCTTTCCCGTGCCTTTGAAATAAGTAAGGCCCTTCTCCGGGCCGTATATGTTTCCTATAAAATTCCTTAAATTATTATTTTTAAATTAAAATGTAATGAATTATGGGCTTCAGTTGGAAAAGCAAATAAAAATTAAGTTGAGAATTAAAGAATTAAATATTTTTTACCTGAAATAAGTTGAATTTCCGCCCTTTTCCTGCTCACATACATTGCTGTTGCAAACCTAATTGGTTTTCGAATAACTTGATCGAACTTGTAAGAATAGAAACAAAATAATCACGCGCATGCTGGTTTTCTACTACTTATAGACAATAAATTAAATCATTCTTCATAGAAAAGACTTAATTTTACAGAAACATTATTGAAAAATAAGATAAATATAATAATCAATATTTAACCTAACCTGCAAATTAAGCATTCGAAAAGCTACAGATTCATCGGCGAAAAAACAATAGACCTCGCGAAAGACGCGCAAATACCAACGAGGCATCAGATGGCGCGTCACGCGATACCACGTAAATTTAAATTTGTATTTATGAAAAATAATTGCAGAAAATAATTATTCACATTATTATTTGGTATACTAATATTTTCTTGTCTATTCATAAAATTGCAAGTAATATTACTGGAACCGATAATAAATCTACGATAATATTGTAATAATAATTTTTATTTTTTTATTTTCAAAAATGTTACATTTGACATTTTTATAATAACACAGCCACACACAAAAAAAAGTGCGGATCTAGTAACAAGACACGTATTCTCATGGATTTTGGGGCGCTGAATTCAAATTCGTTATCAGAAATCACCCATCACGTCATGGTTGAGCCAGAACCTCAAAAAATGACGAAAAATCATTCACTGAGGCAAATAAATTTCCAAATAATGCCAGTGATACCAATTTTCACTTTAAAAACATGTCGACAACTGTGAAGGATCAACCCTTGCCTGATATCAACTTATTTAACATAACTTTACCCAACAGAACCTGACCTCACCTAACCTGAATTAACAGAAATTTATTGAACTACACGTAAAGCTCTGGAAGCATATTTTCCCAGTAGCAAATGTGTGCTACATCGAATGGGTCAACTCGAGCCTAACCTTGAAATAAATCTAACCTAGCCTAACCTAACCTAACCTCACGAAACACAATTAAACTGATTGTGTTGTCCCGCTGTGTTTGCGGTACCGTTTCATTCAGCTTCGGCTTAACCTGCAAAGAGGTTTAACCTATCCTAACCTAACAAAACCTGACTTAACCTAACCGATTACGCTGGCAACCCTGTTCTTGCGTACTTTCATATTTTGACATTAATAGCAGTAAATGTCTGGACTTTCGCAACCGCTTGTTGCTAGTATTATTCGCCTGTGTCTGTAATCAGGGCACCTCCACGTGGTGACTGTGGGCAACGGCTCCACATTGGCTGAATCCCTAGGTAAACGGCGTTCATGCCGTCATGGCAGATACAGGTAAAAAGTGTATTACGATGCAGGGAAAAACCCCAGTATCGGCGTCTGGTCAGGGTGGGAAAGCGGGCTCTCTGACGTTGTCATCATGCAACCGTAGCTCTTCATCAATGGATCACTGGGTTGGTGTAGAGTCTCATGCTACAAGATAAAAAACCGCGAGCATTTGTCAATCGCATGCCTGCAAAAATAGCTCAGATTCATTCTGTTACACTTGCAGTAAAATGAAGTGAGCAGTTTGCGAAAATCAATCAACGAGGAAGTGAAAAGTCTTTACGAAAAGTGTTTTGACCGTAAATTGCTGCACCAAGAAACAAAATGTGTTCCTCACGTCATTTGCAATTCCTTCAGACTTATGTTGTATCGTCTAAAAAATTCAAACAACGAAAAGTACCGCAAGTAATCCACATCAACCACATGGAAAACCCCGTTATTGCGAAGGACTGCGTCTTTTGCATGAATTCCGTCAAAGGGTACAACGCCAAAAATAAAAATAACATTTCGTACATTAATGTGTGCACAGTCACAAGAGCAATTGAAATCAATAAATATGCACGCCAGACTGATTTAAGCGCTTTAGAAGATGATAGAATGGAAGTTGAATGTCAACGTGTGGAGACGGTAGTGAAACCAGTGATCGAACAGAAAATAGTTCTGATGATTCCCATGAAAATGCCTAAAAAGATGACGAAGAAAGCGTCTGAAGCCAAAGACAAAAGTTTCATTCAATCGCGACAGGGACAAAGAATTCATAAAATTTTTCGTTAAAGACGAAGAGACGTCTTTAGTGTACTGCACTGACGTTAACGGACTAATGAACCACTTGAAGAAAAATTTGTATAGAGACGAAGAATGACGACTTTTCATTGATTCGTCAAAACGCAGCATTAAGGCTGTTTTACTGCATAACACGAATACTTACGCTCCTATCCCTATAGCTCACTCAACGGTCATCAAAGAAGAATATAACAATGTTAAAATGCTTCTTGAAAAAGTTAATTACACGAATCACAAATGGCAAATATGTGGTGATCTCAAAATCATAACAATGATATTAGGCCAACAATCAGGTTTCACGAGAGAGCCATGCTTTATATGTCTATGGAATAGCAGAGATCGAGCCAATCATTACAGAAAAAAACATTGGCCTTTAAGAGATTCATTCAAACCTGGTTCTTATAATATCATCAACCAAAGCCTCGCTGATCCAGAGAAAAATTTATTACCACCCCTCCACATAAAGCTTGGGCTCATGAAGCAATTTGTCAAGGCGCTAGACAAAGATGGACAATTCTATACGTATATATCCCTTAAATTCCCTAATGTTTCAGACGCTAAATTGAAAGAAGGAGTCTTTGATGGACCACAGATTCGAATATTGACAAGAGATACTAATTTCGTGAGCCACATGACGAAAATTGAAATGGACGCTTGGGAAAGTTTTAAAGCATTAAACGCAAATTTCCTAGGCAACAAAAAAAGTCCAGACTACGAGAATATTGTTGCGAAAATGATAAGAAACTACAAAAAGTTAGGCTGCTTGATGAATTTAAAACATGACTTTCTAGATTCCCATCTGGGTAAGTTTCCAGAAAATATTGGTGTTTTCAGCGAAGAACAAGACGAACATTTTCATCAAGACATAAAAGTGATGGAACAACGATATCAGGGTAGATGGGACGAGGTCATGATGGCTAATTTTTGCTGGATGTTGAAAAGGGAAACGAATGT
>NC_046663.1:105162112-105167631 GCF_010883055.1 Belonocnema kinseyi | reverse complement strand
TTTTGAAGTGAAAATTTGCATCACTGGCATTATTTTGAAATTTATTTGCCTCAGTGCATGATTTTTCGTCATTTTTTGAGGTTTTGGCTCAACCATGACGTGGTGGGTGATTTTTGATACCGAATTGGAATTCAGCGCCCCAAAACCCATAGGAATACGTGTGTCCTGTTACCAGATCCGCACACTTTTTTTTGTGTGGCTGTGTAATCAAATGTTTTTTTTAAATCTGAAAAACTCGTGGTTTTTTAGATCGAATTCTACTCAGATTTTTTTTTCTTTTTCCACGTTCCGTTTTTTGCAAAAACTATTCAATTTAAACGCACTTGCACTTGACAGGCATCAAATAAGGTATAACAAAGGTTCACGCCCGTTGCCTTAACTTGGTAACTCTTTCAGTACGCCTCATCTTCAACAGAGGTGCTCTTATCCGTATCCTGTCAGGGCCGTGAAGTTACAGTAAGTACTGTATAATTCAGACTGCCTGACTTAATAAGGGAAATCTATTTGGCCCGAAAGCGGACCAGATCAGGGCCGTTACATAAATTTATTAATGAGGCATTCTGAGCCGGACCTGATTCGAGCCTTTCTTTAAATAAAGCAAAATAAGGAAATTTCCGCACGGGATACAGCATACATTTTCTCTTTTTATACCATCGATATTTTTAATGACATGACTATGAATCGTTTTCATAATATTGACAACAGGTAGGCACAAGGTTGGCAAGAGCTGCATCGATTTTAGGGTCACTTCGTCTGTAAAATGTTTTGTTATTTTTTATTATATAATTTTATTTATTTTCGCAATGATCAACTGTTTAAAGAAAATTTAAACACTTTCATGAAAATATTCACAGATTTCACAACCTCAAGTTCTCTCAAAACAAGGAAAATGGGGTAGTTTTTCACGCAATTTGGGGAAAAGTAGGAGAAAGGATTTTTCATAAATAAAAGTAATGTTCGTGCTATATTTCTAAGATTTCAATTCGAAATATATTGCATTTTCAACAAAACGTTTGAATTTTCAATAAAATAAAGAAAATAATGTCTACCGAAAGTACTCTTACAATGAAATTGGTGTAAAATGTCGATCGAGTTAAAGATAAAAAAAATTGTATATATGACTGCTGCAGTGATTCACGTATATAATCGCTCGCTCAAAATCTTTGAAAAAGCGTTCTCGCTGGGGATATCAACCCTAACTAGTTACCTAAGCTTGTTTGAAACCTAAATTTAGCGTATACATTAGCGAACTGATTTATCAAACCTCTGGTCTACTCTCGGTAAAATGTTTTTCTGAGAAAAATATGACTACACGCAGAAAAAAGAACCTTATATTTGACTGAAAACCAAGTTAAATCTACTGATCTTCCAAGTACGTATATGGACAACACGACAATTCAGTCAACGTTATGATTATAGGAAACTGAATATGACTATCATTCATGGTTACCAGTATCAATTCTCAAGTGGCGTTGACCTGCTGATCAATAGATTTTACCGATCCAGTCGTTATTTTGCAAAGTTCCTCGATACTGTAATACGAATTATCACGTCACTTTAAGAGGGAATATGGTCAAATATGACAACTATCACAGAAATTTAACAAAAAAGTTTTTTACGTAATGCAATCCATCCATCGCCAATTGCGTCGTAAATACACCCTGTGGTTAGCATGTACGGATCCGTCGGTAATGATCACTGCATGACTTCCCAGGTCGAAATGTCGGTAGTGTGCTGGAGTTCACCACCGGTGCAGTACTGGTCCAGTACTGCCCACCAGTACAGACAGCCGGTGGTTCGCCCAGTACTGGCAGAACGTTGGCTGCACGACCGGGGCGGCACTATGCCAGTAGTACAAAAATAGACTTAAAAAAACACGTCTACAAATGTCCGGGTGTTTTGAAATGTCTTAATCGTTGTAGAATAGTATAAACACCTAAAAAGCAAAATATCACATGAAAGTTTAAAGAAAATTGTTATTACAAAAATTTTTGCGCAACGTGGTAAAATTTCTGAGTTCCGTCGATAAAAATTTTAAATGCTTATTAAATGTTGTTATCAGAACTTTTAAAATGGCATAAAACGCGAAAAAATAAAATTTTACACGAAGAGAAATTGTAGTCGATTTTAATTATTTATTTAATAATTATTTTAGTGATATTCCTGTTAGAAGTTCGTATATTTTACATTTACATGACGTTTTATAATCATAAATCCTATCATAAACAATGTCAGAATTAGATTCTATGCCAAAAATTACGTACAATATAGTATTGAAAGTAATGGAATATTTAAAAGCATCCAAGCAAAATAAAGCACTTACATTCTCAACTTCAGAAGTGTATAAAACATATAAGAAAAAAGACAAACATTACAAAAAATTTTAAAATCGCAACAAAAAAACAACAAAAAATTCGAAAAATTAAAAAAATAAAATAAAAACTGTAAAAAACAAAAACCCAGGCATGAATGATATTCATGACAGTCTAAACCCGGTGGAATGCGGAGAGTTGTTGTTATCTCACTTATAAATAATTGAATATGTTATACAAAATGTTATGCGATGCGTTTAAATATGCCATTAATACCAATAATATGCCGTACGTAATTTTCGACATAGAATCTTATTCTGACATTTTTTATACAAAAAATGTTTTTTATGCAATAATTTGTTTCAAAAAATTGTTCAAACAAACTAATTTTACAAAACTAATCGCATTTTTGAATTAAGCATACTCAAAAACCCCTTAAATAATTGATGTCTTATTTGTATTTTTCTTGCCTTCCGTATAAACAGTTTTATTAAATTTACAAAATTATTTATTTATTAATTTGTTTATTAAAAAGCGTAATTGAAGACATAAAAGAACTATTCCGGATGTAACTTTTGCCATTCAATCTGATTCTGGTATTTTTTTGCAAAATTATTTAATAACGAAATAATTTGTTTAAACAAATTAATTTTTCAAGATTAATGGCAAATTAAAAATCAGCGATGCCTCAAACCCTTAAAACTATATCTGGTTTATATAGTTCGTGGCTAAAAAATCTTATGGTCACAAAAGAGCTTAAAAGACTGTTGGCGTTGGCCTTATTATTATAAAACATTTTGTTATCCGCCATATTGGACTCGCTATTGATATTTTCAAAATAATAATGAGGAGGATTATTAAAAATAGATTTTTAAAACGATATTACGATATTAAAACTATCATTACATACAAATCAAAAAAATTATTTTCCGCCGCCATTTTAAGTCCGCCTTTTTGAAATTTAACATTTTAGTAGTTTATTTATTTCCAGCAATATCAGAAATATCAAATGTAATAATAATCTTGGGTTAACCATTGTTTTTTCACCTTAAAAATGGTATACCTGGAGAGCATGTAAAAAACTACGCTTTTTGAGATATTTCGGTCCGCTATTTTGAAACAAAAAAAAGTCATTCTGAAAAAATTGTAGATGAAAGTACACATTTTAGAAATAATCTGTACTAAATTTTGTGGAAAAATACGCGTTTACGAGATATTTAGGTGGCCCGATTGACGTGGAATTGCCAGTCACAAGAGCAATTGAAATCAATAAATATGCACGCCAGACTGATTTAAGCGCTTTAGAAGATGATAGAATGGAAGTTGAATGTCAACGTCATGGACAACATGTATATAGACTGCCTAATGCTAAAATTTGATTAAAAAAAACATGAAAAAATAAAAAAAATTTTAAAAAGTTACCTGAATCTATAATCTTCTAAGTTAGTTAAAGTTGTAACAATCTGTGATGTTATGTTTATAGGACTCTCCCTGATGATCATAAGTTATATTCCTAAATATAAATATAAGATATTTATAAATACTTGTTAACTGAACTTGTTTCGATGATTTCATGTTCCTTTAAAAAATATGTAATAAAATCATTGCATTTCCTTATTTAGGCATTAAATTTTTCTCATCCTACTTATTACGATTGCTCAGACGTGAAAAGATGGCACTTTTGGCAACAGCAGTACATATATTTTTTAAACCGGGAGAAATCACGAATTTCTATCAGGAGAAACGGGAGAAAGCTGGCAGAAAAAAAATAGTGGCCACCCTGGTAATATTGAAAAAAACCAAATAAAAAACACCGTTGATGCATGCAGCGCCGGATTAACATTTTTCGGGGCCTTGGGCTAAACCTCGAAGGGGCCCTCTTAAGGGCGGAGAAAATCCCAATTTTACTGTAACGTACGTAATTTTCTGGGTTCAGGGGCTCCTCAGCCCCCTGGGGCCTGGGGCACTAGCCCCACCGTGCCCCTTGGTAAATCTGGCGTTGGATGCATGTAACCAAATCCTGCTCGGATGCCTTCAACGGTAAAATCCATAAACACTTTAATTTAGAATAAGTAAAAGAGTAAAATGAACATATTCCTAAAATTTTCTACATATCCTCATCTCCAGCGTAACATTATACAACATTTAAAAACTACCGCTATCACATTTAACGAACCTAGTTTCACCTTCCATCAATTAAAACGGTAAAAATACTTGAAATTAAAAATAATCACCACAAGCACCAAGCTTCTAGTAGATATATTCACCCTCACAATAACAGTCCAAAACCAATAGGACCTGTCCCTATCAAATTTCATGAATCCAGTCTCAGCTATCTTCAACTAAACCGCCATAAATTACCCCTATCACATTTAACAAACCAAGTCCCACCTTCAATCAATTAAGACGTTAAACAATATTTCAAGTCAAAAATAAGCAGTATACACAGCTTTCCAAGTCCTTAATAGATATATACACCCTGACAGTAACATACCACAACCCCTAGGAACTACCATATCACATTCAACGAAGCAAGTTTCACCTTCTATCAATTGAAACGGCAAAAAATATTTCTAATTAAATATAATCATTACACAAAAATTCCCAGCACTTTATTAAGTACATCTACCCTCACAGTAACATTCCTAAACTCTTAGGAACTACCCTTACCACATTTGAAGAAGCAAAACTCACCTTTCATTAATTAAATCGGTAAAAATATTTCCAATTAAATATAATAATTACACACAAATTTCCAAGACTTTGTTGGATATATCCACCCTTACAGATATGTTTATCAATTAGAGTATTTGAAAGTTGTTTCGGGTGGTCGTTTTTAATTTGAGTTTATCTTTGCGGTTTTAGCTGATGGAGGGTGAGACTGGGTTCGTTAAATGTGAAAGAGGTATTTTTTAAATGTTGTTTAATGTTACCTTTGAGATGTGGATATGAAAAATTTGTTCGAGAAATGTTTGTTTTACTCTTTTACTAATTCTTAATTGAAGTGTTTACTGATTTTTTGTTTGCAGGCAGCCGAGCAGGATTGGGTTACATGCGTCAGCGGTGTTTTTTTTATTTAGGTTTTTCATTATTAATGTGGGACTGCAGATATAGCTAAGAGTGTTTTCAAGAAGAATAGTATGATAGTTTTTCATTTTGAATTTTTTCGGCAGTGTTTTGTTAACCCCGAAAAATCATTGACTTTAA
>NC_046663.1:105154023-105162012 GCF_010883055.1 Belonocnema kinseyi | reverse complement strand
CTCAGACCTGCGGTATTTGTTTTCTCGCACTTATTCCACATCATTTTCTTCAGGTACTTCTTTTCATATTTTTTTAAGGGTTCGTGTGGATTCTTTAAAATAAATTGTCATTGTTTTGGGTGGGGGAGGTATAAATAGCATGAAATTCACTCGGATATTCTTACATTTAGGCTGGGTGCGTAATTTTTTTAGGGGTAATTTTGGGGGACAAGGGTTGTTTAAAAAAATATTTCTTTGCGGTTTTTGAGAGCCGAAAAATAGCCTAAAATTCTGGCGCTGTCGATTAATTTGTTTTTTAATTTACTCTAGTGGAGGTGTTGGCGGACAGCACCTCCAATCGAACAGTCAGTTTTTTTTTGAGAAAAATAAAAGAACCCAAAAATCAATATTGGTGCATAAGAAAAGCCCAAAAAAGTTTAAAATTTTGATATGCTTACAATTATTTTCGGTGCATATTTAATTTTAAGAGTAGTTTTCAGAAGATAGGGGTTGTTTTTCAAATTTAATTTTTGAATTTTCGAAGAGCCCAGAAAAAGCGCAAAATTATGACGCTGTTTATTTTTTCAATTTTTCAAATTTTCTGTACTGGAGGTGCTAGCGGTCAGCATCTCCACCTAAAAGTCAGTTTTTTGAGAAAACTAAAAGAGCACAAAAATCGGCATCCGTGCCCAAAAAAAACAAAAAAAAAACCAAAAATTATAGCATAAACAAAACTGAAATTCCGTTGTGGAGGTGGTAGCGGAACGCACCTAAACTTGTTAGCACTAGAAGTTCATAGGCACGCTTCGCCCGCGACCCACTGGTTTATTTGAAATTATTTTTATTTGTAAATGAAGTTTAATATGATACCGCGATATTCATTTTTGTTTCAATAATTTTTATTCGTGCACGACTCCGCACGGCTACCCTCAAAAGATGTATAATAAATTATTGTGCAACCCTAAACATTTTTATGCAAGTTTGGAAAAACATATAAAATATTGGTGCGTACAAATTTCCATAGAAATACATGGTAAATAATCTCGAGAAGAGTCCAAATGTCAAGACATTTCGAGCGCCCCTAGTACTTGGATGTGTGACCATCTACGACTTGCGACCGGGTCATGTACTCAAATTTTTAAAACCCGGCTGAACTCAGGAGGTGGTTTTCTGCAGTTTTCATCTCATCTGGCCAAATGTTTAGGCAACTGAGAGTAATTCGAATAATTTCCTTTGTAGCCGCATTGTCATCAAATTGTACTAAAATTCATACAGGCTATTATGAAATTACTGGAAGAACTTAATAAAAAGAAGTAATTACTGAAACTAATAAAAATGGAAGTTTTTACGATCATACAGTTTTCATTTCTTTTTTAATTCTTATAAAATATATAGTGCATACATTTTCTTATAAAAATTAATTTGTTTAAAATGTTCAAATGACTCAAAATCTAAAAAACAGTCAAGTTCTGAATTTATTTATGAAATTTATTTTAATAATAAGTAATTAGTGTAAATTTGCAAATTGTCGTAATAAAAAGTGATTGGAAATAAATTATTTGTTGATTCCGTAAACAAATTAAGCCTATTCTTCAAAAAATGCTCCAACTCTTAATTTGCTCAGGAAAGTAGTTTAAATAATAAATCATGAAAATTTGATTGTTATAATTAATCGGAAAGATGTTCTTAGTTGAATTTGTAAAAAAACTGACCCTTTCCTTTTTTAAATATCCAAATTCTGAATTTTGTATGAAAGTTCTTTAAATAATTAATAATTCTTGCAAATTTACCAAATAACTTATGAAAGATTCATTGCAAAAATAATCTTAGTTAACTTCGTAAACAAATTGTGTTTATTAATTGAAAAATACCCTTACTCTCAATATGTTTATGAATATTGTTTAAATAAATAATCATTATTATAAATTTACAAGGTGTAGTGGGAAATGATCATCGAAAGACATTCTTAGTTCATTTCGTAAACATATTATGCGTCCCACTTCAAAAATAGCCAAACTACAAATATGTTGATACACATTTTTTAAATAATTAATAATTGTAAATTTTAAAAGCATCAGAGAAAAAAAATAATTGAAAAGATATTCTAAGTTAATTATGTTTAAAAATAGAGCCTACTCGTAAAAAAACCAAACTCTTTATTTTTCAATTGAAATTGTTTCAATAATTAATAGTTCCTGTAAATTTACAAAGCAACATTGAAAAGAATCATCGAATGGACCTTCCTAGTTGATTTCGAAAACAAATTGACTCGTGGGATAAAGGCCAAACTCTTAATTTTTAAATTAAAATTGTTTAAATAATTAATAGTTCTTGTAAATTTAAAAAGCAACCTAGAAAAGAGTCATCCGATAGACATTTTTAGTTCACCCCGTAAACATAGTAGTTGAGTCCGCAAACACATTGACTCTTAAAAAGAGGGCACTTTCAATTTTTTAACTAGAATTGTTTAAATAATTAATGGATCTTGTAAATTTGCAAAGCAACATAGAAAAGAGTCATCCGGTAGACATTCTTTCTTGACTTCGTAAAAAAATTAACTCGTAGAAGAAAGGTCAAACTCTTATTTTTAAATTGAAATTCTTTAAATAAATAATAGTTCTTGTAAATTTACAAAGCAACATAGAAAAGAGTCGTCGGATATACATTTTTAGTTGACTCAACAAACACACTAACTCTTAGAAAAAGGTCACTTTTAGTTTTTTAATTAAAATTGTTTAAATAAATAATATTTTATTTAAATTTGCATAACAAAATAGAAAACAGTCATCGTATAGACATTCTTAGTTGAATTTGAAAAAAAATTGACTCGTATAGGATCAAGGCCAAACTTTTAGTTTTTTAATTAATATTGTTTAAATAATTAATAGTTCTTGTAAATTTGAAAATCAGCATAAAAAAGAGTCATTGTATAGACATTCTTAGTTGACTCCGTAAAAGAATTTATTTTGTAGAAAAAAGGCCAAAGTCTGAATTTTTAATTTAAAATTATTTAAATACTTAATAATTCTTGTAAATTTGCAAAGCAACATAGAAAAGAGTCATCGTATGAACATTCTTAGTTAATTTCGAAAACAAATTGACTGGTAGGATAAAGGCCAAACTTTTAATTTTTCAATTAAAATTTTTTAGATAATTAATAGTTCTTGTGAATTTTAAAAGCAGCATAAAAAAAGAGTCATTGTATAGACATTCTTAGTCGACTCCGTCAAAAAATTGACTCTCATCAAAACGGTTAAACTCTTAGTTTTTAAATTGAAATTCTGTGAATAATTAATAGTTATTGTAAATTTGCAAAGCAAAATAGAAGGCAGTCATCGGATAGACATTCTTAGTTGACTCCGCAAATACATTGACTCTTAAGAAAAGGGCACTTTTAATTGTTTAACTAAAATTGTTTAAACAATTAATACATCTTGTAAAATTGCCAAACAACATAAAAAAGAGTTATCGGGTAGACATTCTTAGTTAACTTCGTAAACAAACTTACTTGTAGAAAAAAGGGCAAACTCTTAATTTTTTCATAAAAATTGTTTCAATAATTATTATTTCTTGTAGATTTACAAAGCAACATAGAAAAGAGTCATTGGATAGACATTCTTAGTCTTAATTTTTTTTATTAAAATTGTTTAAATAATTACAATCTTTGAAGATTAACTAAATGTGAAAAAGCAAATATGAGTTCCACTTGAATTCTGTACGATCTCTAGGAATGTTTACATCCATAATGTAAACAGATCTCTCGAACACAGAGCTGCCAGATCCAGCCTGAAATTTACCCCCACCATACCTACCGTTTGGAGCCGCAAAACAGAAGGTGCATGATTACCAATGTCACTTCGTGGGTAAGCCGAAAGTGCACGATTCGACTTCGGTTCACTGCTGTACGATGATTGCCGATCTGAAGGCTTCGGAAGACTTCGGTGGTTTTCTATTTATACCTCGATCCCCATTTGAAAGAAATGGAAGAAATTGCCGAATTTAATGTTTCGCGTGATTCTTCATTTCATGCATGAGTCGATTTTGAGGTTATGTTTTTCATGTGTATATAGTATGAATATTATTAATACTATATACATTATTAATGTTAGAATTATAATTATAAAATATATAATTAATTTTAATTAATAGTTGACTAACTTTAAATAGAAATAGTTAAACTTTCAACTAAAACAATTAGTTTTCTGAGAAAAAATTTGAATAAGAAGATGAATTTTCTTGTAGTTAAAAGAAATTAATTTTTAAACCAAAACAAAAAAAAATCTGCAAAATAATTAAATTTTCAGAAAAGAAAATTTACAACTAATTTGATAAATTTTCAAACAAAAAAAAAACTAAATTTTTAACAAAGCAGTTCCACTCTCAACCAGAAAAATTGAAAAAAAATAGTTGGAATTCTTTGAAAGTGCTTTAAATGATTGAAATTAATTGAAAATTCCTTGAAATGTTTTAAAACATCCTAAAATATTTAAAATCCTTTAAAATCTCTTGAAATTTTGCAAAGCTCTTGAAAATTCCTTGCAAATTTTAAAAATACCTTAAAATATTTTGAATTCTTTAAAATCACATACTAAATAATTGAAATCAATTGAAAATTCCTTAGGATCTAGTAAAATGCCCTAAGATGTATCAAATCCTTTAAAGTCTCATATTAAATTACTGTAATAAATTGAAAACTCCTTAAAACCTTTTAAAATACTCTCAAATATTTCGAAACCTTCAAAATCTTTTGAAAAATCTTGACATTTTTTAAAGATTTTTAAGGTAATTTGGAGTTTTTTTAACAACCTTGATATAATTATTAAAATTCTTTGAAATTCCTTCAATTTTTTTTAATGAATTAAAAATTCAGTAAAATCTTTTTAAACATCTTCAAATATTCAAAATCCTTAAAAATCTATTGAAATCTCTTGAATTTTTTTATAGCTCTTGAAAATTCCTTAAAATTTTAAAAATACCCTAAAATATTTCAAATCCTTTAAAATCTCATATTAAATTACTATCAATTATAAATTCGTTGGAACATTTTTAAATACTCTCAAGTATTTTGAAACCTTCAAAATCTTTTCAAACACCTTCACACCTTTTAAAGATTTCTAAAGTCCTTTGGAATTTTTTTAGATAACTCTGCTAAAATTGTGAAAATTCTTTGAAATTCCTTGAAATTATAAGAATAAATTGAAAATTACTTGACATCTATTAAAACATTCACAAATATTAAAAATCTTTTGAAATTTCTTGACATTTTTTTAAGCTTTTGAAAATTCCCTGAAATATTTCAAATCCTTCAAAATATCATATTAAATTACTGTAATCAATGAAAATTCCTTGGAATTTTTTTAAATACTTGAGAGTATTTCGAAACCTTCAAAATCTTTTGAAATGCCTCGAACTTTTTTTAGGATTTCTAAATTACTTTGGAATTTTTAAAAATGAGCCTTCTAAACATTTTTGAATTCTTTGAAATTCCTATAAATAGTCAAAGTAAATTGAAAATTCTTAGACATCTTTTAAAACATCCTCATATATTTAAAATCCTTACAAATCTTTTGAAATTTTGCAAAGCTTCAGATTGAAATTTAAAAAAAGAAGAGTTTCAAAACGTTAAATATTAAAATGTTCGTAGATTAGAGTTTTGAAGATGGAATCAAAAAAAATTCAAAGCTTTCGAAGTTTTATTTTCAAAAATTTTCAACTATTCCATAAGAATAATTTTCAACTCGATGGGATACAAGTCTTCACATTTAGAAAATTTTTAAACATTAAAGATCTAACTGTTTGTAGATTAGTTTAACTATTAAATTAAAGTTTTAATACAATTTACTCGAGTTAAAATTTAACTATTTCTAAAATGATTTTTTTATATAATTATAAAATTATAAATATATATATTTTTTTTTATTCAGGGTATTTTTAAATTTTCAAGGAATTTTCAACAGATTTAAAAAGATTTTAAAGGATTTTAGATATTTTAGAATGTTTAAAAATATTTCAATGAATTTTCAATTCATTTTTATAATTTAAAAGAATTCCAACGAATTAAAAAATTGTAGCAGGGTTGTTTAAAGAAACTCCGAAGTACCTTAATAATATTTAAAACATGTCGATGGTTCTCAAAAGATTTCAAAAGATTGTCAATATTTTAGGGTCTTTTAAAACATTACAAGGTATTTACAAATAATTTTAATAATTCACTGCAATTCCAAATAATTTTAGCTATTTTGTCAACTTTTGTGGTATTTGAAATCCTTTAAAAATCTCATACTAAATTATTAAAATCATTTAAAAATTACTTTAAATGTCTTAAAATATCCTGAGATATATCAAATCCTTTAAAATCTCATATTAAATTTCTGTAATCAATTGCAAATTCCTTGACATCTTTTAAAACTTCCTCAAATATTTAAAATTCTTACAAATCTTGAAATTTTTAAAAACTGAAGATTGAAATTTATAAAACTTCATACTTTAGAAACTTTGGGCTTTACAAAATTTTGATTATAAAATGTCAGCAATTTGAAGTTTCTGAATTTTCCTACTTAGTTTAGTGAGAATGGAATTGACAGGACCTCCTTCATATTACTATTAATCTAAACAATTTCAAGGGAAAAATGAAAGTTGGCCTTTTTTGTAAAATACATTTTTCAGTTTTTCTGAAAATTAACGTTGTTTTGGCAGTTTGGAGAAACTTTCAACTTACTCTAAAGAATTGGAGAGATACAAGTTTTTGAAAAAACAAATTTGTAATGTTTTTTCTAATTCGCTTTAGTTCATGAAAAAAATAATTGATAAAAAACCAAAAAGTATTTATCTCATATTTTGAATTGGAAAATAATATTTTACGTCTGTTAAACTAAATAATACAACACCTAATTTTTATAATATTTGTTCAGTTAAAAATTTCTAAGGATGATATTGTCCGCCATCAGAAAAAAAATTTACAATATTTACAAATTATGAGCTTATAAACAAGAAAAAAATGCAACAAAATTTCAAAAGATTTGTAAGGATTTTAAATATTTGAGGATGTTTTAAAAGATGTCTAAGAATTTTTTATTTACTTTTACTATTTACAGGAATTTCAAAGAATTAAAAAATGTTTAGAAGGCTTATTTTTAAAAATTCCGAAGTAATTTAGAAATCCTAAAAAAAGTCCGAGGCATTTCTAAAGATTTTGAAGGTTTCAAAATACTCTCAAGTATTTAAAAAAATTCCAGGGAATTTTCATTGATTACAGTAATTTAATATGATATTTTGAAGGATTTGAAATATTTCACGGAATTTTCAAAAGCTTAAAGAAAAGTCAAGAAATTTCAAAAAAAATTTAATATTTATAAATGTTTCAAAAGATGTCAAGTAATTTTCAATTTATTTTTATAATTTGAAGGTGTTTGAAAAGATTTTGAAGGTTAAAAAATACTTTAGAGAGTATTTTAAAATGTTCCAAAGAATTTTTAATTGATCACAGTAATTTAATATGAGATTTTAAAGGATTTGAAATATTTCAGGGTATTTTTAAAATTTTAAGGAATATGCAAGAGCTTTTAAAAAATTCAAGAGATTTCAACAGATTTTTAAGGATTTTGAATATTTGAGGATGTTTAAAAAGATTTCACTGAATTTTTAATTCATTTTTAAAAATTAAAGGAATTTAAGAGAATTTTTATAATTAAATGAAGGTTGTTTAAAAAACTCCAAACTACCTTTAAAATCTTTAAAAAATGTCAAGATTTTTCAAAACATTTTGAAGGTTTCCAAATATTTGAGAGTATTATAAAAGGTTTTAAGGAATTTTCAATTTATCACAGTAATTTAATATGAGATTTTAAAGGATTTGATACATCTTAGGACATTTTACTAGATCCTAAGGAATTTTCAATTGGTTTCAATTATTTAGTACGAGGGTAGTTCAATAAGTCCTTAGAATGACCAACAGATGGCGCGCGAATCGCTCCAAATCATCTGTTTTCAGTCAGCACCACTCCCGACTAG
>NC_046663.1:105146506-105153923 GCF_010883055.1 Belonocnema kinseyi | reverse complement strand
TAAGGTATTTTTAAAATTTGCAAGGAATTTTCAAGAGCTTTGCAAAATTTCAAGAGATTTTAAAGGATTTTAAATATTTTAGGATGTTTTAAAACATTTCAAAGAATTTTCAATTAATTTCAATAATTTAAAGCACTTTCAAAGAATTCCAACTATTTTTTTCAATTTTTCTGGTTGAAAGTGGAACTGCTTTGTTAAAAATTTAGTTTTTTTTGTTTTGGTAGACAATTTATCAAAGTAGTTGTAAATTTTCTTTTCTGAAAATTTAATTATTTTGCAGATTTTGTTTGTTTGTTTTGGTTTAACAATTGATTTCTTTTAACTACAAGAAAATTCATCTTCTTATTCAAATTTTTTCTCAGAAAACTAATTGTTTTAATTGAAAGTTTAACTATTTCTATTAAAAGTTAGTCAACTATTAATTAAAATTAATTTTATATTTTATAATTATAATTCTAACATTAATAATGTATATAGTATTAATAATATTCATACTATATACACCTGAAAAACGTAACCTCAAAATCGACTCATGCATGAAATTAAGAATCACTCAAAACATCCAAATCGCCAATTTCTTCAATTTCTTTCAAATGGGGATCGAGGTATAAATAGAAGACCACCGAAGTCTTCCGAAGCCTTCAGATCGGCAATCATCGTACAGCAGCGAACCGAAGTCGAATCGTGCATTTTCGGCTTACCCACGAAGTCACAGTGGTAATCATGCACCTTCTGTTTTGCGGCTCCGAAACGGTAGGTATGGTGAGGGTAAATTTCATGCTCGATCTGGCAGCTCTGCTCGAACATGCCTTGATGCCTTATAGACTCTTAGAGCTAACTTTGAATGAAATACGAGTCAAAATTGTACAATTCAAACTCCAGACTCGACTTGTATCCCTAGCATTTACCGCCGCCAGACGGATCACTTGGGAAGCGCACTTCGGTGGAAATGCCTCAGTTTCATAAGGGTGCTTTCCTGCCTCTGCAAGCAGACAGCCTGCTTGCAGAAAACCCATAAGAGTGAGAGAGATAGAGAACGGTCCATCACTTTCACTCTTATGGGTTTTCTTCATACAGGCTGCCTGCTTGCAGAGGCATGAAAGCAACGAATACGCAGCTCTGTTCTTAACCTAAAAATGATTATTGATCGCATTTCGTTGCGCATGCGTTGGCTTCATAAAATATTCCGTTGATATCGATTCTGATCTCAATTCTAAAGAATAGGCGGTGCGTTTAAATCCAACCAATAGGTGATGAGATAATGTGGCTTCAGACTTCGAGATTATATCGCAACCTCTTTTTTATGATAGGATGTCCGTTTGAGATTTAAAAAGAAGGTCGATTTATATCTTTCTTAGCATTGAGAAAACAGTATAGTCTATTATATAAAATTTTAGTTCTCATTTTACAAAGGGAAATTGTCAGCAATTTTTGCACAGTCTCATCTCACTCTGGGCGCGCGGTTCGTTTCACTCGCAAGATTGAGCACACCTCGGGCGCATGTTTGTTGGGTATAGCGCTTCGCGATCGATAATATATTTGCCTCGCGCTACCCGCTCAGTCCTCGACCGTCCCCAACATGCACAGCATTATGCTCAACTCTTTAAGGGTATGTGACCACTTAAATACCTATATTACCAACCTCACTTTTTCAGTTTACTTAAACATCGGGCTGAAATTTTGGAAAATGTATCAGAAGACCATGAACTACGTATCATGTACTTCATTCGAGTAGGAATTTCACTAAAATTATTTTCAAAAAAATTACAACTGGGACCATTTTTTGATTATTTCCTTTTTACCTAGAAAGCTTTCGGACATAAGAACTTTTTTTTATATGTAAAATATCGACATCAAACTTCGAGAAATGCAAGAGCTGACAGTAAATTACGTTTATGCAATTAATTTCTTTGAATATCATTTTTAGCGAAATTCCTACGGAAATAAAATACTTAAACGTACTTTATGGCCTTTTTAAAGTTTGTAAAGTTTGAGTCTGATATTTTATTTGCAAAAACGCTTTTAAGTTCACACATTCAGTGAACTGTTAAATTGAGGTCAGTAATATTGGTATTTCAGTGTCACATGCTCTTACTATTTGTACCTTATTTTGGATTAATTTTTATACTTAGCTAAATTGCAAATTTGGCAAATTAACAATTTATTGCACATTGTCATTTTCCCATAAATTTAATTTATTTATTTTCAATCTTATTTTTATGATTTATACAAAAAATAAGCATCCTGGCATAAAGTTGTTTGAAAGAATTTGTAGACTTATTTTCATAACAAAAATATCAAACAGTTTTTTCAAACCTTCTTGTCTTAAATAGTTTTGTTATTAATTATTTTTTGTACTTTGTGGCGTTTTTTGAAAATTTTAATTTTTTATTTTTAATGGTTTTTTACGGTTAAAACGAAAACTACGCTTCCTATCTAAAAATGATTTTAAACCAACAGTAGTTCTTTTTTGGATGAACAAATTTTGTGATGATTTTTTTTGTATCTTCTGCAAATTTGCAAGAATAAAATTTTTTATGTTGAATATTATTTATTACGATTGAAACAAAAACCGTGCATCCTATTAAAAAATAAATAATAACAAATTTGTAGCTCCTTTTTGGTTGAACAACTTTTGTTGATTCATTTTTTTCGTAGCTTGTGTCGTTAGTTATAAAATCTAATCTTTTTATTTTTAATGTTCTTCTTGACAAATAAAACAAGAACTTTGATTCTTATCAAAAAGTGAATAATAAGTAAATTTCTGGATATTTTTTGGATAGACAATATTTGACTCTTCATCTTTTTTGTATCTTATATAGTTAGACTGCAAAATGGAATTTTTGATTTTTCATCCTTTTTTTCTGGTGGTTGAAACCAGATCCGTTGTTAAAAAAACGTTTGCTAACGAACTCAATCTTTCTTTTTCATCATTGAGAACGTGTGACAAAGCGCAACTTGATTCGATTAATATTTTAAAAGTTATGTGGCACTCAGACGACGCGACGCCTACGGCATAAGGACAACGACAAAGACGACGACAGCCATACGCCATGGTAAAACCTATTTTTTCGTAATCAGGGAGTCCCAAAACGTGGTGATTTAATTAAATCCGCGATAATCAGTTTTCACATAAAACTAATACTTTCTTATTATGATGAGAATGTAAAAATACTATACTATTTGAGTGTCTATATTTAAGTTTATTGGCGGCATAATTTTACTGCTAATAGTCTAAGAGCTAGCTACAAAAAACAGCCTCGATTCAGTACTCAAGATCAAAGCTCAATAGTTATAAGAAAAACATTAATACATCATCAAATGGCTACTCTGCCAGTCTGCAACTTTTGCGTATGAAAATGGTAGCCGGTTTTCCACGATGTAAAATTTTCCAAAAAAATCAATAAGGTGGCCGCGTCAAATTTGTTTAAACACATTCTTCAGGTGTTAACTAATATCAGTGAAACAAAGCAAGAAGTTTAGTCGTTTGGAAAACCCTTGGCAGAAGCAAATCAAAAGTACCGCCCCCCCCCCCCCAACTTGATACGGTTCGCGCGCCCAGATTTTTTCCTGACATTCTTCATACCTTAACTTAGGGCTGTGTGTAATGGCAGAACTTTAGCATAATGGAAAACCCTCGGCAGAAGTAATTTAGTTGGAAAATGTCAACTTAATTGAATACGCGATTGTTCGGTAAACTTGCATGTTGAGCGACTGGCTTAAAATTGGATGCGCAAGAAAAAATTGGACTTTTACAGCGAGTTTTAATCGTATTTTGATGATTTTTCTTAAATTGAGATAGAAGTTGAAAATAATTGTAATGGCATACATAAAGATAGCTTCAAAATGCAAGTTTACCGAACAATCGTGTATTCAATTAAGTTGACATTTTCCGACTAAATTACTTCTGCCAAGGGTTTTCCAGTATGCTCACTGTCTGTAAGAAATTTATAAATCAGCTTTCTTTTTTAATTTAAAACGCACCTCATAACTAATTTTACAGAAGGCGCCTGCACGTTGCTAGTTACGCCACTGAACTTATTTACCTACCATTTCAAATAATAAGGCTGACAATCTCGCTCAGCACCTATTAAAATGAGAAAAAGAGATCGAGCTCACTTTCAAAATTCAAACTGACAATTCATTGCTCACTATGAAAATTAGTTATTTACAACAGCTTACAAGTTCAAATGTACTATTTCATATAGTCATTGAAGCTGCCTGTCTTAATAATATTTTTCTTTTTAAAATTTGAAGTAGGTCATGTTGACTTTCAGTTTTGTATATTTTGAAATCACTATCTCTTTCAGTATCAACAACTATTCGGATTGTTTCTTGTATAAAGCGAAAAGGTAAACCTCCAATTAACAATATTAAATGGTAAAACAAACTATTGAATTTTTTCCGTGTAAATTAAAAATTTTGTATGGGCTTATAAAGTACATTTTAATTCTTAATTTTAAAAAATGCAAAAGCTAGAGAATATTTTTTCAGACCTCCGGCAAAGCTTAGCCTGCTTCGACTTGTATGAGTCCAACTTTCATCCAAAATGCGCAGGACATGAGACTTCACGGAAACTAAAATTACATTTTTTCTAGGTCAATTTTAAAATAAAAAACTGCTTCTGGAAGTCATATCACCTGAGCGATTCAAGAAATATCGTTAATTTTTTGTTTAATTTGACAGGTAATTTCGAGCACTTTATGTCTAGTTCTGATTATGTAGGCGCACGATGTACAGAGAATGAGCAGTTACAAAAAACATACTTTTTGCACCTGTTTTGAAGGAGTTTAAAGATCTTTGAATATAACATGAAGTTTAATCATTAAATTTATAATAATTTATACGATAATATATTTAAATACTATACAAAAAATTATAAATGAGGATTTTTTTAAAAAAGGAGCCCTACCTTTTTTTCCTCTAGGGCTTAAAATACTTGGGAGGCATCCCCAAAACATATTTAGAAAAAAAAACTAGGATAGGCAAGCAGTTTTTAGTAAAAATTTCCACAATAATGCAACTAACAGTTTTTCCAATTGTTTAAATAGATTTTTTATTAGAACACCTATAATAGTGTCCATTATCAACTTAATTTTGGGGACGAGGAGAAAACTAAATCTTACGCACGTCTTGTCACGCATGATAATAAAAACTATAGAAAAAAATAATAAAGGAAGAGTATCAATTAAAATAATGTATATAAAAATACAGGCCCACTAAAAAAAGTTTTCTGAAAGGTATACGAGACTAGTGTATGCTGATGTATTTTGTGAAGGTGATAATTGTAAAATAGCAGAATGTCTGTACTTTGCAGCTAATAAATGTACTTTTATGTATTTTTAGCCGCTGAAATCAAATCCTACCTCATAAATTCCCCTAAGCGTCAGATTTTTTCCCTAGCCTAGGAGAAAAACTTAAAATGAAGAGAATCCTGTGACCTGCTAATGTAGGATTTGTATGATGGTCAGGTGATACGAACCTTTATGTTTATTCAGTAACAGAATTCAAAGTTGACCTTGAAATCAATCTACAGGGCGTTATATTTTCCTTAGCCTAGGGGAAATAGTAGGAAATTAAGAAAAACTTACGGTTTTACGGAGGGTATGTTCGTATACACTACTAGCGCATTCGTTTATCCTGCACTGGTGTACTCCAACAGCACTCCGATCGTTCCTTCTTACTTCTTCTTTCTTAAGCCGACCTGCTTCGGTGCAGATCGACTTGTAAATGTCCTAAGTCAGTCCATATAACGCTCCATAAACATGCAATGTTCCAGAAACGTTTTAAAGACGTATTTCGAACATAAAACGTTTTTAGAACATTATTTGGTCTGACTTAGGACAGTTTTTAAAACGTTCAAAGGACGTGTTTTGACTTGTACGTCCAAGAAACGTTTTTAGGACGCTCCAATTACGTCCTTAAATGTTGTGCTCACTGGGTACATCAGTACAGGATAACCGAATACACTATAAGATTGATTAAAAATTGTGAGTAAATATAAATTCTTCATGTATCTCTGTCGCTTTGTATAAGCGTAGCCTTAAACGTCTCTACGCAGAGCTGCTTTTTACCCCGGTCTAGGGGAAAAAGTGGAAAAACAAAAAGTAGCCTCAGGTTTGATGCAAACTACATTTACGTGCAAAGAACACGGTGACTAAATACAACATCTGTTCGTATTTCGATTTGTGGGGTTGAAAGTTGACATAGATTCACTTTTTTAATGTAACGATTTTTCTCTAGCCTACGGGAAATAGTAGAAAATTAGGAGAAATTCCAGGTTTTACATAGGGTATGTGAACATACCCTATTTAAAACCGTAAGTTTTTTCCAATTTCCTAGTATTTTCCCTAGGCTGGGGGAAAATGATTTATTAATTAATTATTTATTCTTTATAAGCGTTTAATTTTGAATGATATACTTGAAGAGATAATTAACATCATAGATTATTTTTTAGAATACTCTTAAACATGAATTTTCAGTTGAAGAATCCCCGTTTTGGTGAAATTTTAAGTATTTCAGTTAGGAATCTACGTAATAAGAGTTTCAATTATTTAGAACAACCTGAAATTGTTGATCTCCGTAATTCATTTAGAGAACATTCAAGTATTAGATAACGCGTTTTTCTGACATTCTTGCCCCTACATCTCGTCCTACATAATGCTTTTTCTATAGAAAAAGTATGTAAATTTAATATAGGCGCTGCACTACAGCAGACCCCCCCCCCCCTTAGGAGCGTCGCGTAATACTTGACCGCTCGCTCAGGTACTCAAATTAATAATTCTGGAATGAAGTTAAGACCTACATCTGCGTCAGAGATTCTGCTCCAATTTTTTTTCAAATATTCTAAAGGCTACTTATATTTATATTTTTTATTATCATATGTGGAGGTCCGAATGAAAAGGACCCTGGTAGTCGGTATAGAGTAGGATCCCGAGTTAAAATGCTTCGACTTGAGTTCGACTTGGTTATGTCTTAAGTACGCCTCCAAGACATCGATTTCTGGCTGCACCTCAAAACTGAGTCGAGACGTAGGCCTTCGTCTTACTTTTATGGCCACGACAGTTAAAACGGCGTTTACTTGTCTCAAGTCCAGCATTATCTTGGCTAAGACGACGTTTACTTGACTCAAGACGAGCCTTGTCTTGGCTGAGATTATCGAACCTTTTTTGGCTCATAAATGAGATTAAAACTGATGAATGGAAGATTTGTAATTATGAAATTAGTTATTTTTAATTTAAAAATTCAAAATCGGTGGGCCTGAACGAGTATAGCCCTTAAAAATTTTCTACAAAAAAATATAAATTGTAACTTTCTAAAAGGATCTCCTAAGCCGTTAGAAATACGTAAAAATAAGCAACAGTTTCGGTATCATCGTTAAACAAGTATAATACAAATAACAGTCCGCAAATAAGTT
>NC_046663.1:105141519-105146406 GCF_010883055.1 Belonocnema kinseyi | reverse complement strand
TGAGACGTGGTTATGGCTGAAATTTTACCGCGATTTCGTTGGAAGCGGGTGCAATTTTTCAGATTAGCACCCGCTCCCGGCGAAATCCTGCGGTTGTCCTTAAGACAAATGTTTAATTATATTATTCCAGTCAATTTGATTGTGAAAGATTCTATTATTATATGTGAAACAAATAAATGGGTGATTGGTACCACATTATTTGGGGGTGGTTTTTACCCCCTTAAAACCATTTTGGTCACGTAAGAAATAATACGTGTTGCGTAGTTTATTAGTACTACAACATATGTAAGAACAAAGAAAATCGAAGGGGGACACCTAACTAGGGTTCATCATTAGAAAAACGCTATCTTCGAAATTAGAACCGCCATAATGACCTTTTTTATGTGGACGCCTACATTCTGAATTATAATTTAATTTGAACGATAGATTCTTATAGTGAAATTAATAGAATTTATTTGAATTGACTGAAATTCCACTGGCGTGGCTTAGATTCATTAAATTAGACCGAATTTACTGAGCTAAACAGCATTTAAATAAATTAAATTAAACTGAATTGGCTAAGATCCGATTGAATTGTATATAATTCACTGAATTTAACAGAATTAGAGTAAACTGAACAGAATTAATCTATATTAAATGGACCTAATCTGAATGAGATGGAATTGTCTGAGTTCAATAGGCATATTCAAGAGTATTCTTGAGCTTAATTAATAGAATTAAACTAAGTTGGTTCGAATTCAACTGCGTTACACAGATTTTAACTGAGATGAATGTAATTCAACTGAATTGGTCAAATATATTAGCTTAATTTTAGGTATTTCAACTGAGCAGAATAGAATGAAAAAGAACTCAAATGAATGAACCGTATTTACGATATTTCAAGATAATTTAAAATCATTCAATCGAAGAAAAGTATACAGGATTAAAGAAAATTTGGCAGAATTGAACTAAATCCAAATAATTCATGTCATGTAGAATTTTCAGTTTATATCGTGGATATTTTTTGTAGAGATTTCACTCAGATGGACTAAATAACTTTCGGTTTGTTGGGTTAATGCAAATAATTTTGTTTCTTGAAGTATGAAAAAACTCATTATGTTTGAAAAAAGAATGCTAAAATCTGTAATCTTTAGATGGTACGTTAGTTAAAAATAAACATATTAGGTATTATAACTCACTGAATTTTGATTTTATATATATGAAGTAAATCATTTTAAGATCTAAACTGGATTTCAAAAAACTATAATTTTCTCTAAACTTCTATGAAAGTTTTTTTTTAAATTCCGAAAGAAAAGTATTTTTTGAAATATGCTTCTGTCTTTCAAACCTGAGACTGTTTAAATCGTTTTTTCAAACTTTTAACATTGCTTTCGTTTCATTTTTGATAAAGAAGTAAAAAAATGTGTCTACTTATTTTTCTTAAATTGTTTATACTGGACATGATAAGAGACCAACATAATTCAAATTTTGTTCTATTCTTACAGTCAATGCAGCTGTTCCTGGTGTTTATGTGGAGGTTAAAGGTCTTACTGCCTTTATGAATAACGGCATAATAAAAATATTCTTCGACAAAGACGCCACTGTCAGTGCCTTATACAAAAATGGCAAAAATCTAGTGGCGAATGTAGGTGACGACAAAACTTTTTACATTGACTGGAATAACAGCAAGACATACCACTTTTTTCCCTCTACACTTACAATAATCAGAAAGTCCGTTGACCACGCTCACATTATGTATGTGCAAGACGATTCTCAATTTGCAAAGATAGAATATCACATCATAATGGAAAAAGGACTCAGTGGCATTTATTCCTATATAAGAGTCCAAAATAATAAACGCTATCCAATATCTTTTGGATTAATGCGTATTGTATATCGATTTGATCCCAAGCTTATGTACCAGATCACTAATGGTGTACAGGAGGGCATGCCACCACCTGAGTTTGAGCTAAGAAAAAAAAACGAAGTTCAGGATACAACATGGAAACTTAAAGATGGTAATATTTATTCCAAGTACGACTATGCAGGCTACATTCGAAACACATATTATCAAGGAGTTTTCGGACATGGGTATGGTGTCTGGTTGATTTCTGCCAGCCGCGAATACCACTCTGGAGGTCCTTTGAAGCAAGACCTGTTAGTCCACCATGAATCTCTGATTTTAAATTGTTTGACCGCAGCTCATTTTGGTACACCAAGTTTAGTTGCACCACCAGGATGGTCCAAATTATATGGTCCCTGGCTGCTCTATTTTAATACGGGAACGGATAGTGAGGTAAAGTATAATGCAATTTATCAGTATAAACGTGAGAAAAAAAAATGGCCCTATCAATGGATGAATGAATCAGATTATCCTCTAAAACGAGGTACACTGTCAGGCAGGATCACTGGACCTCCTCAAAGCATGGTTGTACTTTCATCTTCATTGAGAGAAAATTTTGACATGCAGACGCTTGGATATTCCTACTCTAAACAAACACGTAAAGATGGCACTTTTAAAATAGGAAAAATCAGACCTGGAATGTACAAGTTAACTGCATATCCTGTAGCAGGTTTTGGAATTGGTTATCAGTCGGAAAAAATAATAAAAATCACTGCAGGAATGAATGAAGCTTTTTTGAATTTACCGGTACCAACGACAGTGCTGTGGTCTATTGGAGAAACAAACAGACGATCAGACTCATATCGTTACTCCAATGAGAAACGTAATTATAAGTGGCATTTACTACCACCAGCGAATCTGAACTTCCAGATTGGCAAAAGCAACCCAGCTAATGACTGGTATTATGCACAAACTTATAAGGGAACGTGGAATATCATATACCAGGATATTCCAAATAAAGTAAACAGAACTTTACGCATCGGAATAGCAGCAGCGAGTACCAGTCAATCCGGATTACCGATTTTAGCAGTCAGTATGAATGAATGTCTGATTACAAAATTTCGCTATCAAAATGATCATTCTATTTATCGGGGGGCTCAGCAGAGTGGGAATTTTCATTATGCAAATGTTATAATACCTGCAAAAATGATTAAAAAAGGACGTAATATTGTAAATTTATCGCTCCATAGTGGATCGGTTATGTATGACAGTATTAATTTATCATAGGCATGATATTCTTGGATTGATTCTGAACTCTGAAGTTCAATGTTATCCAAAGATTAGGTCAAAATTATAATGCAGGGTTCCCGCAACACTGTTAGAAATGTCTTTAAGAATTGTCAAAGATGCAAAACTAAAGCTTTATTCAGCAACCGTTTTTAAATTTTACGAAAAGGGAACGAAATTTTCAAAAACGATGACTGCATGAGCTTTAAGTTTTGTTACAATTATTTAATAATCTTCAGAAACTGTAACTGAAAATTTAAGGGATTAACCATTTTTTGGATTAATAATTGAAGAGCCACACTGCATAGGGGCGTAAGTGCCAAGTTTTTTAAAATCGGTTTATTGGCTTAAACTACTTTTTTCCCCCTAACTCGTTTCCATGTAGAAGGTTTTAGTTCCATTCGGCCCGAAAGTAGGTATAGGAAAAAAAGTCAGTGCATACAGGAGTAAGTGGCACGATGCCTGCTGGCGTAAGTGCCATTCTTCATAGTATGGTGTCACCGCGGCGTCATTGAGTTTCAGAGCACGTGTCGATTCTGGTTTTTCGAAGTTTGTTCGTAAAAAATTAAGAATTCTTGGAAAGAAAAAGTTGCTGCAAAAGTTACTTTTTATATGTCAATTTTGAAGCTTTCTGGTGCGCGCCCATCTTTGACCAGGACTTTCTCGCATATGGTTACCTTTTTTAAAGTTCTCTTTCTGCGATTCAATAGAGATAAGCAATAGCTCAAAAGTGCTTTCTTATTTTTCTCCTAAATTAAACAATTATGCAGTTACGCAACTTTTTATGTGTGAAAATTGAATATTTTTGGTGCTCGTCGATCTTTGAACAGGGCTTTCTCGCACATGGTTATCTTTTTTAAAGTGCTTTTTTCGATTCAATAGAGCTAATAAAAATCTCTAAAGTACTTTCTTGCTTTTTTACAATTTTTAAAATAAAACAGTTGCGCAACTTTTCATGTATAAATTCAAAGTTTATAGGGACACGCTGTACCTTTGACAAATGGTTTTCTCGGAGAAGGATGCTTCTTTCAGGATGTTCGTTTCATGGTTCGATAAAGCCTAAAAATACCTCGAAACGTTTTTGCATTTTTTTATTTAAAATTATTTTCGTAAAAGTTAGACAGTTTTTTAGTTCTGCTGCAAAATTCGGGTTTTGGCACTTACGCCCGTATGCAGTGTGCCCTTTTATAATATAGAATATGTAGGGGAGGTTACCCTAAAGTAGATTATAATGATAAGAATGATAATACAGATGCAGCAGATTTGTACTGATAATATAAATAGTAAGAAAATATGAGTTAAGGTAATGCAGATGACTTAGTATATATCCATATTAGGATAAATGCTTTTAAACCCCTCTTATGGCTCCCAAAGAAAACCTAATAAAAAAACAAATTTTTAAGTCGTGAACTAAATGTATTCTCTAAACGTTATAATTACTCTAATCCCTTGTAATAATTGCATAATTTGTTTAAATTATTATACTTTTTTTAATAATTTATGTTTGTTAAAGCATATAGTATTATATAATTATGTTTTTGCATACATAGTCTTAAATAAATAGATTTTCAATATTTATTATTAATTTTAAAAGTTGTGAAAGAAATAACACTAGCTCCGCTGGAATCCGAACCTAGGTCTTACTGAGTTATGGTTTTGACCAGGTTTTTCTTTAAAAATCCTAATGTGATGTTAGTGTTTTTTTGTCTTCATGGTCTTAAATTATTAATTTTGTTAAAATTAATTAATGATTTTAAAAATGGTGAAAAAATGTGCCT
>NC_046663.1:105137716-105141419 GCF_010883055.1 Belonocnema kinseyi | reverse complement strand
TTTAAGAGCAGACATCTTTTTCCCAAGTTCGCCAGGAATTGACATTTCGTGAAGCAGTTTCTTAAAATGACTAAATGGCAATGTAAATATTCGGCTTTTCTTATTTCTGTTACGATTTACAAACTTTGAGAAAGTATTATAATTTTTATATAATATTTATGATTTGTTACTAAATACATCTATGTTATTAAATAGAATTTGTTTGCGATTATTTAAAATATTTAAAAAATAAAAACTGTACGTCCTTGGATTTAATAAATATGTTTTGAAGTTGAACGTTTGTTTTTTATTGAATTTGTAATCCTCTTCCGCTTATTTGTTTATAATTTCATAAAATATGGTCAGGCACTTTGAAACGATTTCAAAATGATAAATTCTTTTATAATATTGTTTTTTATAATTTTGTTAGTCGCAAGAGTGCCATTGTGACTTTTCTTGAGTTGTAAATGGAACTACTTTTAAATCGTCAAATATATTTAGTTGCTATTACCATTTCTCTTATACTTGAATAATCTGTTCTAATATTTGTAAGTGAGGTGTCAAGAAAGTATAAAATGACATCATGGTGGGTGTTTTGGTGGAACTAAGTCCAGAGTCCTATTACCCCACTACCGATTACATCGAATATATATATAAATGCGAGGTCTGGCATGGAATTTGGTATCAGTACACTCTTCCGGTTTGTTCCGGTTCGCTCCACTCACAAGGTTCTCTCACACTCATAACACACGATTCTGTTTCTATTGAACCATGAACTATTCAATATGAATTGCAAGTTTAATATCTAAAATGTCACTTTCTCGCTACAGTATCCTATCCACAATTTAAAAAAATTAATGGATGTCAGAATCAATTTCAAATCAGACAAGGTTCTACACTTGAAATCGCAGAATCTTTCGGGGACAAAATATGTTGCTTTTAGAAGAAATTAGGTGATCCGTATTTTTCCGATTTGAAATTTGTTTTCAGAAGTTATGCGTATTTCAATATCGTGCTTTATTGTTAAAAACCCCCGATTTTTTTCTTTAAACTTCTATAACTTTTGATCTAGTTGAGATTTTTAAAATTTTTCTTTTTTATTCTAATAACGGTCATCGTCTTAGGTGGCTGTTTTTCTGAAAATATTAAAAGTAGTTTTTTTTCAAATACACACTTATATTTTTTGCCAATTTTTTTGTTGAATTTTCACTTTGTTAATAAAGAGATCTTTTAAGTTTTATACTTGCCCAACAACTTTTGTAGCCAGCAGAATTATTTATTCTTACAATCGAATTTTTTACCTTTTCTTGGAAACTGTAACGGGTCCGAAGAATCACTTTCAAATACTTTGTATTGTGCCTGAACTATACTTCAGGACTTCCTTATTATAACTAACCTTTGCCGGACAGAAGTACCAGAGAGACTGTCTCCCCCGTACAAGGGAAGCAGTGGCAACGGGCCTCTGCTTATTGAAATAGAAAAGCGATGAGGATAGAAGATCCTTTGAAATACCTGTTACAATCCCCTTATTATATTAGGTTTAGTCGGTAAAGCTTTTTGCTGGATCTAATTTTAACATCAGCTGTCTTAATTCTACAATCTACAACTTTTATGTCTGCAATAGGTGTTGTAGAAGCGACAGAATAATGTACTTCTGGAGTTGCGGTGACCTGGGGTTTTACATAAAATACACCAATATTTCCAGGTTTTTCTGTCTAGTGACCTTGTCTATCGCGTTTTCGATGTCATCGACTGATTGCTTTCAATCATGTAAATTTAACGGGCTAATTCTCTATGTCAGCGACATTAGCTTGTCTTTTATAAAACATAATTGTTTTTCATTATATGTTAATAATATATTCTTTCTATAACTTATTTCTTTTACTAGTGTGCCTGTAGAGCTTAATTTTAATATAATATTTAACCCGTTTAATATACATTTGTCTTGACTCACAATCTTCATAGGACCCTGTATTTTAATTATATCATGATTTGATTCGCACAATACATCAACCTCGAGTGGTTCCTGGGGGTTTGAAATGTATCCACTTATAAGTGGTATGAAAGCGATGTTAATTATTTTGAAGGGGGAATATTTGCACTCATCCTTGATTGTCTTTATATTCGTCCTTAAGATGATATTCTCGCAGCTATTAGTTTCTGACAATAAATATGTAGGTTGCTTTTTTTTACACATTTTCATTTAACCATGATTTTTACATTTTTCTAAAATTGTTTTAACGGCAGATACGTATATAGTGTATCCCCGCCCTGTTAACAGGTATTTGTAGTCTGTGATCATAGGAAGGAAAACCGAACCAATTTGTTTAGGAATCGGTATTAGGTATTTAATTATATGGATTTCAATTCCTGGGATAGTGAATTGAATAAACAAATCAATTCTTGGTGATAGCCATGTTGACTCAAGAGACGTCCACGATATTCTGAAAGTTTGTCTATTTTAAAGCTATGGTGTATTTGACGTTGAACTTTTCTTCGAATTCTTTCATCTCAAGTATCAGGATTGCTGGTGTTAGGAGCTGAGGGTGTACTATTCCGTTTTTTATGTCATTTATCGCATTTATCAGTAAGTTCATGTCTTCGTTCAATTCATCGACTGTCATAACGCAAAAAGTCATTGGCAAATGGGCATTAGTTGATTCCCATGCATTCTAGTTCGTTTGTCGTTACACAGGATTTTGTAATTATTGTTTTCCTGTCCCTATGTAATAACTGATGGGTCTTTCCAGGAAGGAGAAAGTTTGTCTTCTAGATGGTTATTAATAAACTTGACCAGATCCCCGGGCTCGAAGATATCTTGTGGTACAGAGATTTTTGATTCTTGCAACTTTTTGTATTTGATGTTTTGTATCTGTATTTGCTCCATTGCCTTTTGAAGATAGTGTTCGTGTTTTCTTTTCCACAGATTAATTAATTCGTCATTCCTGTCATTTGGCGTAGTGCTTAGCATTGAGTGCAAATTCGCCTCTCTATCAAAGGTGAGTTGAAAGGGTGAGTTTCCGGTGCCTTCATGCTTTATCGTATTATATGCCATACAAATTATTTTCAAGTTTTGATCCCATTCAGTCCTGTGATCCTCAGTGCTGGTTTTAAATAAATTCCTAATAGTCGAGTGGGCTCTTTCGAGTGCTCCATTGCTTTGCGGATGATAAACTGTAGTTTTGATGTGCTTAATGCCGAATTGATTTTCAAATTTCTGTCCCAGTTCAGATACAAAGTTTTGTCCCTGATCTGTTAAGATATTCATGGGTGCTCCGAATAGGTATACGTAGTGGTCGAATAACCCGCACGGAAAAATTTATACGTAAAAAAGTCACGAACTAGTAGCTAGGTCTCGGATATAAGAAAAGTTCATTGGGTATTGATGTAATTTCGTAAATAATCTGCGAATTTTGAGAAAGAATTGACGAACTCGATATGACAGGTATAAAACCGCTCATCAATTTTTTTTCGTAAATAATTACAAAAATATTATGAGTGATTGGGAAAAGTTACCACAGAGCACTCACGAACTTGCCCGGCAAATCTGGGAACTAGGACGTAGGTTTGTCTTTACGTGGCAAGCACACACTCTCACCAACCCGCTCGTTGCGTATGTGCATGCGTACAGTCTGTCAAGTTAAAGCGTGGGTGGCTTTACTCGCAGTCGGTAAGGTGTATCGACATGATTTTGGTGTCAAAATATTAAGAAGAGCTCCCTCTT
>NC_046663.1:105130239-105137616 GCF_010883055.1 Belonocnema kinseyi | reverse complement strand
GCGGACTGTAAAACATCCGGTAAAAGTGCATCTCTGGGGTTGTTTCTCGAAACATGTGTTTGGGAGATTGCACCTACATATACGGAACTCATTTTTTGTAACATGTTAACAAGATGAGAATTGAAAGCAAACTGAAGTTTAGAAACTGTCGAGTTCAAGGTTTCAAATCCTCAGAGTTGTGCGAATTTATAAATATAAATTAAATCGCACAAATAAAATTTTTCCCTTTTTATATTTAAGTCTAAAATTTTTAGGAACTGTTCGTAGGAAATTCGACCTCTGCGTAAAAAGTTCTAAATTTATCCATACGTTTTTCATAGAAATGAGGATTAAATGTTTGATTTTTTTATCCCGTATCCGAGACCTAGCTACAAGTTCGTGACTTTTTTACGAATAAATTTTTTCCGTTCGAGTCAAAATATAAGTCCTCTTTTTATTCTCTTCAGTTCTATAGCCTCAGAGACTTTACGAATATCTGATGAGGATTAATTCAATATATTTCAAGTACTATTTAACTACTCCAAATGTGCACAAATTTCCATTTTTGCATGTTTGGAGGTCTTCAAACGGACTTAATGAAATACTTATTGGATTCTCGTAGATCCCCTATTCAGCACTTCTAATTTTAATTTGCATGCTTTGTAGAAATCGCTTTTTTAAAGAGCAAAATTTTCAATTCAGATATTCTTAACAAATAATCATTATTAAATGTACGGAAATTTTATATACGTCCATTTTCTTACTTGTATCGAATGCAGAATAATACCACAATGTAATTTTATTGAATAAAAGAAATACTTAGTAGATTATAAATTTCCCGTATTCAATAAATTCTTAATAATGATTTTATTATTTGTTCGTTGATTGAAAAGGTAGATTGGTGTAATATTTGTGTATATAGAGTAATGAATATTTATCAAGTAAATTTTAATTTTTTCTATTTCAAAAAAAAACAACAAATTTTGGATTTAAATTTATAAAGAAAAGTTCTGATATTATAATGAAAATTGAATCATTTTATTCCAGTATATTTTATTGAAATATAATTAATGCCATAAGTCATATATGTGATGCTGTTTAACTTAAAAATTAATTAAAGAGACGTTCATCAATAATCCGCATAATTTATTCTGTCGGATTGAGATTTGCTCGAGTCGTGCGAAATGTCTTGATGCTCGGGAATCCATTAAGTATTTGTTGATTATGAAAGTATAATTTTACGTTAATTGAAATAATGTTTAATATCATAACAAAGAAATTTTAATAGATTAATATTTTATAAGTTCACGTAGTTCGGGTGAATTTAGATACGGTATATATTTTAACACCGTCATCAATTTTTAATTTATCATATATATATCGTATGGAAAACATTGAGACGAAACAGTGCAAATTGGTAACTTCAGCATTTTTTGGACAAATGTCAGATTCATATAAAATGTAAATATCTGAGAAAGTAGATGCCAGCAATTGAAATTAGCCTGTAGAAAGTTTTATGAAAGTGTGGACAAACTATTATTAATGAAAAACAATGCCGGACTCAAATCTCAGAAGAGCTAAAAGGCAAGATTATTTCTATATTTGTGGTTAATTTTATTTCGATAAATTAATCGATTTGAATGTTCATCCCTAAATTCATATTTTTTTATAAAAAATTCAAATGCTTTGTTAAAACTTACTTTCTTAGCTGAAGGTTCATCACTTTGATTAAAAATTTGACTATTTTCATAAAAATTCGTTTCATGTTTGGTTGGAAATAAATCTGTGAAAGTAACAATTAATCTATTCCATTTTTGGTTAAAAAATTAGCTTTTTAAATTAGAAATCTTATTATTTGGTTGAAAATGTATCTTTTTTAGTTAAAATTTTAACTTCTTGACAGAAAACTTATATATTTTGTTGCAATTTTGTCTTTCTTGGTAAAAATGGAATCTTCTATGAAATGCTCTGTAAAAGTAAATAATTTTTATATTAGGGATTCATAATTACAGTTAAAAATTCAACTATTTGCTTTTGAATAAACTTTTATGCTAAAAATTATACTGTTTTTTAAGAAATTCAGCTTTTTGGCTTGAAAATTCAACAGTTTAGTAGAAAATTAAACAATTTGGTTTAAACTTTATAGTGTTTATTGTAAAAGTTAAAAACTGAACTATTTGGTAGAAAATTGATGTATTTTTTTTAAAAGTCGTCTTTTTGGGTAGAAAAT
The DNA here is from genome assembly GCF_010883055.1 of Belonocnema kinseyi. Taxonomy (NCBI): domain Eukaryota; kingdom Metazoa; phylum Arthropoda; class Insecta; order Hymenoptera; family Cynipidae; genus Belonocnema; species Belonocnema kinseyi. The sequence continues at coordinate 105,135,407 of NC_046663.1, read as the reverse complement.
AATAAATTTTTTTATTACAAAATAGTCGCCTTTTTGGATACAAGATAGTCGTCTTTTTGAATAAAAAATTATTCTTGTTTGTTAAAACTTCAACTTTTTGGATGGGACTTCAACTATCTTATTAAAAATTGATCTGCCTTGATTGAAAATTATCGTTCTTTTTTTTTGGAAAAAATTCATCTTTTCTGATTTTAAAGTTCACTTTTTTCTCAAACATTTGACTTTTGTCCTTGAAAATTTTTTTTTGTTGAAATTCATAATTATTGGTGGTAGAAATGTCACCTTTCTTGATTTAAAATTAACTTTTTTCATGAAAATTCATATGTCTTCTAAAAAGTTTGTCTGTTAGTAATGAAAATTTAAATACTTGAGTTTTAATATTTTTTGTTTGAAAATTTGAGCATTCGATCAAAAATTCATCTTTTTATGCTAAAAATTCAAATATTTGATTAGAAATTTAACTATTTTATTAAAAATCTCAATTATTTTTGGAAAATTTAACTATAAGGTTGAAGTAATAATTTTTTGTAAAAAATTTAACTATCTTGTTAAAAATTCACATTGAAAAATTCTTCTACTTGGTTGAAAGTTTATCTTTCTTATTTGAGAAGAACCTCTTTTTTTTAATTTAACTGTCTCCCAAAAAAATTAATTTTTTTCACTCAAAAATTGTACTATTTGCTTAAATTTTAAACTATTTTTGGGAAAACTTGTCTATTTTATTCGAAAGTTAATCTATTTGGTTTTTAATTGTACGTTCTGCTTAAAAATTAATTTTTGTTTTAAATTCGTTTATTTGTGTTGAAAATTCATCTATTTAAGTAGAAAATATTGTAAACTCCGTGTTTAGCCGACGGCTACGTTAATTTCGGGGAAGGTGGAGGCTTATAAATGACTTAACCTCACCTTGCAAATAATGCGTGCTTTTTTCCTTGGTCGATTCCTTGCGACACTACAGCCAACTTTTTATTTGAGTAGAATTGTGTCCTTCTACACCTTTGGAAAGTTTATTTAAAATGATGGAATATGTAAGTAAATCTTTGCAACGAACAATTAATTAATATAAAAAATTCTTCGATCACTAAAACAGACTTATAAAGTGAAAGTTAGGATAATTATTTGATTTTACTAGTTTAAAAATAAATAATCAATTTCAAATTTAAAGGGAGAAATATCTTTTCCATCATAAATATAAATTTAAAATAATTTTTAATTTCGTTATGCACTTTACAATTATTGTTTGTTGTAAGCAATTATAAAAAAAAATAAAATAAAAAATAACTTTAAATACGAGCGCCAACGGTAATCACTCCGGTAAATGCGCGCGAAAACATTAATTATTATTAATTAAATATTAATTAATTATACAATAATTAAATTTGGCTTTGTATGTACAAATACACTTGCCTGGAACTATTTTTTCTGATCATTTATGTACCAAAAATTAATTTTAATCTAGAATATATAGCAATATATCACTTTCAAATATTTTCCTGTAATTCAAAGTCAATAAAAATTATTTTAATGCCAGAATTTCTTACATATTTTTGTTAAAACATGTTGGAAATACAATCCCTTTAATGTATATCGCACATTATATGGTAAAATAGTCGAGAAATTTACATTGACTCTTCATAAAACAGCCAAATAGTACATCTTTTTCAAATTTTTGAAACTTTAAAGTCAATTAGGGAGGGAAAAAACATGTTAACAGAATTATCTCTATAAATGTATAAATCGAATTTCCTTGAACTATTTTTATTGATAATTCAAGTCTGAAAAATTGTGTTCAACTTTAAATAAGTGCTTCCTTTTTTGAGATTTTTATATACGTCTACGATGCAGAGACAGAAGGAATATTTTTACGAAATTTTAGGGCAGTATTTTTGACTCCCAATAGAAAGTTTTTATTGCTATTATAACTTCGCGCAAACAAACTTTTTTCGATTGTATGTTTGTATTTATATGAATATAGATAACGCAGTGTATGTTGGATTTTCTGTTAATAAAAAAAACTCAAATAAATATATTCTCAAACTATAATATTCAGTAAATTTTAAAGAATTGTCATATTTATATATTATAAGTAATAATTTTAAGCATTTAATAATATTTATTCATTAATATTTTAAGTTTATATTGTGATGTTTTCTGGATTCCTTACCATTCCTTGGATATAGTGCGCCAGAGATTTCCTGCGGCGTTAGGTTTAACATTTTCTTTACTAGGCATTCGGTTACTGATATGTTTTTTGTATTTTCGTAGCAAATTTTCTCTCCTCTCCGTTAATCATTCTTCATCCGAGATAAGTTGGTCTGCATCCATACGTCGTCGGGTACGACTGTTAAAAGCGTTAGCTACATCTGAGTTTGGTGCCTCTTCTCTTTTCGTGGACGTTTCTGATGCTACCACGTCTGTTTCATCCTGCAAATCAAGTTCCCGGTGGTGTATTTTGTAGTCTGCTGCTTTATTCTCCTTTCCTTGCACATGTGCAATGATTTACTTATATTCTGCTAAACGTGATCTCTATCGTATGAGTCGTGAAGAGCCATCCTGTACGTTGTGTGGCCATATTGATATTTGATGAGCTGTTTGCATTGTGAATTTCTTTCCCAATAGATATTGTCTTAATCTTTTGCAAGCTTAAACTATAGCTAACAGTTTCTTTTCTGTTGTAGTGTAGTTTATCTCGGCTTTGTTCAACGTTCTTCCTATATAACAACAATTGTGATCGTTCTGGGATAGTACTGCTCCTAATCCATAATCCGCTCCTAATCCCGCTCCTAATCCCGCGTGTCACGTGGGAGACCGGGGTTCGAATCCCCGCCGGAGAGCCCTTCGGTTTGGATTTGATTCTTCTAGAATCAAACCGAAGGGCCTATGACAAAGCCACCAAACGCGTGCTCGGGTTGCGGATAGAGGGTCCCTGTACCAAAGGTTTCTGCTGAATATGGTCACGGAAAAATAGGCAAGCGAACAATTGTCCAGGAGTGGTCCCGAAAGAATTAACCCACAAGCGGAGGTGTTTAAACCGTGCCGAAAGCGGAATGGCACTTGGGTGAGGTGTCCAGAAAGGTGACTCTGGACTCTGGTCTCTCGTGGGAACAACAATGACAACACCAAACATAGTTGTAGTACGTGTGGTTCAAAACAACAGAACGCGCAGGACTCCCTACAATGAGTCGGCCAACAATGCCGAACAATATAGAACTGGGAGAGCCAATGAAAATGGATTCAATGCGATGGATCGGCGGGATCTCGCGACCTTTGGGTGGACGGAGCGACTGAATCACGACTTGCTAGAGTGCTACGATGCGTGTGTGGCCCCTGAACGGGGTTACATGGCACGGCTGCATGCTCTGTGGTGCGAGAAGGCAGGCATCCAATAGATGAAGAGTGATGCTTTACGACCCGCAGAAAGATCAACACCAAGGTTTCTCTCAAGCCTAAAGATCTGGCTGAAATGGATGACGAGCTTCGTGGACATTTTTCCGGAGAATCCGACCTCTGGGCTATCAATTATTGTGTGTATAATGCAGCGAGAGCTCTGGCCGATGCGAACCGTAAAACAAAACCAACGGTTGATTATAAGACCCAAACGACGAATGCATCAACTTGCCAAAAAGATAGGCTGGGCAAGGCAGTACGCGCCCCGCAATCAGTGTGTGATTAACTACATCACATCTGGCAGGAATTTTACCGCCAATGATCGAAAGTTCGCGCGTGAACTCCGGTCCCGTTATCACACACTTAACAAGTCAAAGCTGTTGACCATCAGGCAGTATATTGTTGAGAGAATACGGATACTATCTGACGCTAAGAGAAGTCTAGAGCGCAGGGAGAGGTGGGTCAGGGAAAATCAACAGTTTCTCTCTGACCCACCTCGACTCTTCCAAGACCCTCCAGTTACTGTCGAACACCAACCCAAACCAGAGGAGGTCGAAGTATTTTGAAGAGAAGTCTACGAAGTTCAGCATTGACTGGACGAAGACTCAGCAATAGCTTCAAGGAGTAATGTGTTGCCCTCATAACACCTTCTGGTAGAAGAAGTTTTCTTCAACTTATCAGCATTTGGCTCGTATTTCCACCTTATATTTGGAGTCGGAAGAGCCGATTCCAGAGTGGTTGGTGGAAGGGCGCACAATGCTCCTGCCGAAAATAGGCAACTTAGCTGACCCGAAAAATTACAGGCCAATAACTTGTCTGAACACACTTTATAAGATATTTACAGCTATCCTAAATGATAGGATTGTTCGGGCAACTGAACCTGTGTGGCCAGAAATGTGTGAACAACGAGGCTCAAATAAAGACGTGGCCGGATGTCGGGAGAAACTGCTCATCGATAGATGTGTCTGCAAGATGCAGCATTCTACCAGCGTGACCTATCGATGGCCTGGATTGATTATCGGAAAGCCTTCGATTCGACCTCCCATAGACTTATCATCTGTCTTTTGGGAATCTTGAAGGTTCATCCGCAAATAGTTGGGTGTATAGAAAGATTGATGCCGCTTTGGAAAACCAGATTTACTATCTCATCTGGAAAAAATTGTGTGACAACTAACAAGGTCACCTTTCTGAGAGGTGTCTTTCAGGGCGACACCATAAGCCCACTCCTCTTTTGCCTTACATTATTGCCACTTTCTTTAGCACTTCGCCATTCCGACAGGTACTTGTGCGGCAAACCTGCAGATCGAAAGTACAAGGTCACTCATGTATATTACATGGACGATCTTAAGATCTATGCTAAAAACAGAGAGCAACTGCATCTAGCTCTGAGGTTTGTCGAACGATATACTAAGGAAATTGGAATGGAATTTGGGTTAGACAAATGCGCCAAGGTTTACTTGAAGCGAGGAAAACTTAATGGCATCCCTGATGATCCTGAGCTCGTTGATAGAAGCGCCATATGACACCTTTGCGCTGGAGAGACTTATACATACCATGGCGTGCCACAGAACCGCATTCAGAATGTGACATCTATAAAGGATACTCTCCGAAGCAGATACAAACTTCTTATCCGACAGATTTGGTCTTCTGCACTGTCGGCGAGGAACAAAGTATTTGCGACGAACATGCTTGCCGTCCCGGTACTACTCTATTCATTTGGAGTAGTTCCATGGACGAAGAATGAGCTCAGATCCCTTGATATCGGGACAAGAAAGGTTATG
>NC_046663.1:105122087-105130139 GCF_010883055.1 Belonocnema kinseyi | reverse complement strand
CTTCAAATGGTCAGGAATCACGAAGAAGTGAGCAAAGGAGCGTTTCTGTACAAAGCAGCGGAGGAGGCTGCTGAAACATTCGGACTTGACTTCAGTATTAGGTATATATATATATATATATATAAGCAGAAAGATTGTAAGGAATGGAACTCATGTAAACCCTTAGGGGGCATAATATAAATAAAATAGAATTTTCATCGAAATTGAAAATTGAAATTGGTAATTGTGCAATTCTTCTACCCATCTATATGAAACTTTTACAAACATTTCTGAAATTTAAAGAAAAAAATTAATTTTTGAAAATTCTCTATTTTTTTCAGTTTTGTTGGAAATATCTTCTTAGCGAACTTAACCTTCATTTTGGGAACCTTAAGAAGTGTATCAAAGGCTGACTCGTTTGGACAAATCCTTCAAAAGTTAGAGCAGCTACAACATTCTAGTAACCATACGTTCAGAAAGAGAGACATACAGACAGACATACATGCCGACGGACACGGACAAAATATTATGATTTTCGGACTCTGTAAGTGTCGAAACGTAAGTATCCGTTAAAAACCAGAGATCGAGTACTTGGACGATTATATTACACTCTCATGAATAAGAATGTAAAAAATTGAAATACGCATTCTTCTTGTTAATAATAATTATTATAATAATTTATTTTTATACATATAATACACAGTTATATATAATATATTTTATATATATAATAATTATTACTATAATAAATCTTCTTAGCATTTTTCTGTTGAAAATTGGAAAAATAAGTATCGTCTAATTTCTTTTAATAAACAATATCATTCGTCCCCGAGAGATTCTGCTACTTCAAGTGTAGAACCTTGTCTGATTTGAAATGGTTTCGGTCGACTCTATATACATTTCTTGATGATATATATGAATATGGGATAACATTTATTTAGTAAATGACATCAACGCCAAAACTCATTTGCTAATGTCCTACTTAATGTTTGTCGAAAATACTATACAAAATCTAAAATTCGAATTTTCAGCCAAACGACACGAAATATGGGAAAAAGTTTTAGGGGGAATTTCAGACTTTCATAATTCCTACAGGCACGAGACACGTAAAACGTCTTAAAGGAGACTTTTAGGATATTTTCTTTCACCCATAAAAAATAATATGAGAAAACCCCTATTTTTAGCATAATAGCGTGAGATAGGGAAGAATTCTTTGAGAAAAGATTGTCGTTTTTTTTATTATTATTTTAAGCTAATTCAGGAAAAAAATATACATTGAATGTGTCTGTCAAGAATCGAGTGCGTAGCACAATTCTTGCAATGAGAATATGTACCTCAAAGCCTGAGCTTTGTAATTTGAGCAATTTAATCTTTAACTATACTTAATTAGGTAAAAATTTAGAATATAAAGTTGCATACGAATATTGGCCTGCATATGTCCCATTGTGGCGGGCAGATTTTTTATTTTTAGTATGATTTCAATTAGATTATATGAAAAACTATGCTTCCCATGAAAAAATAAGCAATAATAAATTTATAGCTTTCTTTTGGCGTTTTCCACAATTTCACAATTTTTATCTTTAATATTATTTTTATGATTAAGACTAAAACAACGCGTCCAATAAAAAAGTGATTGAGAAAAATTTTTAGATTTGTTTTAGTTGCACAATTTGTTTTCTACTTTTTTTGTAGGTTTTTTGTTTTTTCATATTTCTATTTTTTATTTTTACTATTATTTTTCACAATTAAAACAAAAACTATTTTAGTAATTCGTAATTAGTATTAGTATTAGTATTAGTATTAGTATTAGTATTAGTATTAGTATTAATTAATATTAATTAGTATTAATTAGTATTATTTTTAGTAATTCCTTTGGTAGTGAAGAAAAAAACCAAAATTGGATTCCCACTCACATACGCAAGACGGCTTATACCGCGCTCCTGATTGGTCCAGATTAAATATTTCATAATTCAGAAACTAAAACTTCAAATGATTTTTAGAAATGGATTTTTACATTTTTTTATACAGTTATTGTTACTTAATTAATTGTGGACGATCGAGACGGGAAAGTCACTTAACAAAAACCGAAATTGAAGGAAACACAGATTTAAAGAATGGGACTAAAATACCTGAATGGTTCAAAGAAAATACTGACTTTAAATTAAATATTCATTAAAAGGTCTCGAATAACACACTAGATTTAAACTGGTTCAAGAATTGAAAAAGCCACACTCCTCAGAACCTTGGTTGATACTGAACTCCAGGAAAAAGGGTCCGCATCTCGTCAATAAAGAGACATGACGCTACTACCTGAGTACTGACTGCAACAAAAAAGTACGGCCTGAAAGCCAAAACATAGGGAAAATTCCATGAAGAATAGACATTGGGTGAAAACCATTCTGTCAATAGTGAAACCCAAAGGTCACTCAAAAGAAGGACAACAACGCCAAATCAATTATTAACATTCCGCCCGCCTCGTTCGCCGAACGAAACAAATGCCACGTATGGTTGTCAAGAGTTTAGTGCCACCAACCATGACGCACACAATAAGTTACTGTGTATTAGAAATTCAGTTCCGCCCACTATGGAGCACAATTTGCCGCATTGTGGCAGCGCGCAACTGGTAACCAACACAATGTGGCAATGATGCGATTCTAGATCCTAAAAGATGTTTCAGCAGAGGCAGATCGCACAAGTCCACCCTGTCCGGGATCAACACATGTCAAACGTTGATTGAGCAAAAGAGAACGTCTGTCATTGACATAATGCAGTTCCCTATTAAAAGGTGTTGTCCGAGAATTCGATCTTATCACAAAAGAAACAAGGTCACAAACGCGCTGTCGATTTCTTCGGGAGTAAGGCGCTGATCCACGAGTCCAAAGAAACGATCTGCAGCAGTCTGAGAAAGAAATTTAAAGCGCATACATCGCGCTATCACACTTGTTAGACGAGTTAATGAAGAGAAAATGCTGATCGTAGTGAGGTTGCACTGTGCGCGACGAACCAAAGTAGATAACTGCTCAAATTCCTTAATATTTGCTATGAGAGAGTCAGTGGAAGATGCGTTATCATGAAAATGAAAAAGGCTGTCCAGTAAGCTTCACTATGCGAAAGTTATTCGGGAACATTCTATTACTGGCTCTACTAAGTTCAAGCTGGAGCATCCATTTCACGAGTGACACCACCAGCTGAATTTTAATTTGTAGGGACGTGACGTCAAAGGGCATTGAAGAGCCCGCTGGACCTCTGAAATCCGACTGGCGACATAAATCGGTCAGCGGAACGAGTTGACCACTTAAATCCAAACGAGAAGGTTTCGCGATTCCAACCAAACGTAGGTGACTGCAAGAGTTTCAATTCAATTCCGAATCCAAATGAACTTCTCACTGTTTGCAGGCTCCGAGTCCTCATCCGAAGGCCTTTTTCGGGTAATGTTATCATGAAGTATTCTACGGTGCTGTTTATGACATAGATGACAACGAATCCTCTTGAAAATGACCGATGTTGTGGTAGTAACTTTCGAGCCCGGCTACACGTTCCATCTTGATGCGGTGGACATGTCCCAGGATTCAATCATTAGCGGAGAGAATGTTTTTGTAGTCTGCAGTGCTGGAATTCGCTGTTATAGAAACACTAAAATTTCAGAAACGTGACAAAATGGTTACTAATATGTGTGATCGAAGCTACCAAAGACAATCTGATCTTCAAGAAGTCCATGGCTATCAAAATCAGATGTGCCCATGAATTTGCATAAACTTCATAATGTTTGCAGACTTGGAGCCAATCTTATGGACAAAATAGATCCCCAGCAAGGGGTCTCGTCTTAGGAACATTAAACAACAGGAAATGAGAAAGCAAGGAAGGTAGTAATAAACTCCTATGCAATGCAGAAACCCACACGGAGAAAAACAGATACTAAATAAGGCTATCCAGAGACCAACTTTCAACATCTTAGTGATTTACCCATGGGCCAGGAATCTGAATAGGGTAAACAGTGGCACAACCGACACCTTAAGAAAAAACCCTTGGACAGTACCCAGTAATGAGATTATTCTTTGTCAAACTATTGTCATATTTATTCTGAATTAATTTATTTCAAATTCAGTGAAAGACACCATATTCCCAACGAACCACACCGTACATTCAGTGAACGACAACGTTATTGATTTTGAATCTAAAGAAATTAAAAGTGATTGGTAAGTTAGATTATGCAATTTAGTTGCTTTAGATAGCAAGGGACATCATTTATTATAATTCGAGTGCTTTTGTAGGAAAAGACGCAGTTTTTTTCGAAAAGGAGTACCCTCGATATTGGGTGGCAATGTTCATTTCATAAGTTCGCGAATTTGCCACATTCATTCTGGGGTGTCAATGATTGATTTTTGTAGTTTGTAAATCCAAAATCAAGTAAAAATATATTGAAAATTAATTATAAAATGGTTATAATTCCCCAAAAACCTCCTTCCGTTTTGTGTCGGTCATCAAACCCCTGAAGGTACCAAAAAATAATAAATACCTTTTCTTCTCCCCCGCAGAAGACTTTCAAATTAACGACATGACTAATTTTTATAGTGCTAACATATCCTTCTGCAGGTGTTAACAAAAATGTTATTTAATGAATACACATACAGCAGTTCTGTATAAGATAAATATTGAAACATAAATGAAATATATAATAGAATATTTATTTATTTACAAGTATCTATTTTATGTCTTCGAAATTTTAATGAATGCATTCTCACTGCACAGCGTCGTTCACAATAGATACCAAAAGGAAGACTTCACCTGACAATATCCAGGATATCAAAGGGCAGAATCTCAGATATGCAAAAATATTTGTTAATTATGCAAAAATTACCTGTAAATCAAATATTCAATTTTTAAGTAGCCTTACTCAACGTTGTTCAATGCTAACATGAATGACGCCCGCTTCCAAAAGTCCTCATTTTCTTGAGAAAATTATGATATCCAATTCCAAAAGCACTTAATCCATCTTTCACGAAAATTTTGAATACAATATATTTCTGAAAAACCACAACACACACAACGACTGTTCAAGATGCGGACAATGAGGGGCTAAAATCCTTTGTCGCCACGTCACCCGTCAGCGACACTATCTCCCTCCTTGCGGGGAAAACAAATCCAAAGTTGGCTCATTAGACTCCAATCAAGGTTTGAGAGACATTAAATAAGAAGAGAAAAACATATGGTCTGTCATTTTAAATAAGTTTTATTTGCAGCTACCAGACGTCCGATCAAAAAATTATAGAAAGCAAATTTTTGGATCCAATTTGGGCGAACAATTTTGTTATTAAACATTTTATAGCACATTGCGTCGTTTTTCCAAAAATTTAATTTGTTTAGTTTTAACTTTATTTTTCACAATTAAAACAAGGAATACGCGACCTAGCGTTAAGTAGTTTGGAGAAAGTTTGTAGATATACTTTATTCGAATAATTTTTTTAATCAAAATTTTACTGTAACTTCTGTCGTTTTTCAAAAAATAAGCTTTTTTCATTTTGATGTATTTTTATAACCAAAATTTACTACTTTGTAGATCTTTTTTGTTGAACAACTTTATTTATTCATTTTTTACTGTAGCCTGTGTTATTTTATTAATAATATATTATTTTTATTTTGAATGATAGTTTTTAAAGATTAAGAGCAAAATTGTGCGTCCTATAAAAAATGATTAATATAAAAAGTTTGTAGTTTTTATAGAGTCGAAATATAGGCCCTACTTTGTCGCTCTTAACGTTAATTTTTTCAGGGACTAAGGTTTTAAAGTAGAGGATATTCAATACGATTTTTGCCCCTACTTTAGCGCTTTCATGGGGGCAAATTTTCAAATCTTCCATTTGAGGGGGTCAAAATAGAGGCTTAGTTTTTGCTTATAATTTAACACTGCACATTCTATCTTTCTGTACAAAATAAAATTATTTTTAAAAAAATTAACAAAACTAGAGCAATACGAAAACTTAGTGACATTTGCGTAATGTTTCAAGTTATTTTGCATAATCATTCAACAACAATTTTTTATGATACGTTGAAAAAATGTTTTTTTTTTAAATTTCTTGAATGAATGAAAACACAAATTAATTTTGGTTTTTTCATTCGTTAACAAATCTTAGGTTTTCTGATACTTAAAATAGAAAATTATAGTTTTTGTTAAATGAAGAGGCAAAATTTTATGAACACAGCATAAGCTTGCAGGGTGGCCACCAACTCGGGAGAATCGCGAGAACGAGGAGAAAATCGGGAGAAACTTGAACCGAGAGAAAAACGGGATAAAGTCAGGAGAGAAATATTACACTTTAAGATTTCCCGATTTCATAATTTGTGCGTTTTGTAATTTTTTAAAGTACACAATTAGAAAGCATATAATTTTCAGTGTTTAGAATTATTAAAATTTAAAAAAAAATTAATGTGCATAAGTCAGGATAATTGGAAAGTGACGTTAGTTTTGAAAACTAACAGTAAAACAGATAGTAAAAGAGGGTTACTGCGTAGGGGAGATAAGTAGAGAGAGTGAACGGGGGAGGCAGATTAGATGTAAATTTTAAGAAAAATTAATTCTGAAAGTAATGAATGGCGGATCAGGAGGATAGCTCAGAGATAGAGGAAAGCAGGAATTTTAATGAGTTACTTGAAAATGACTCAGATGATGATTTAAAGTTTTTGACGCCCAAGCAAGATAATAAAATCATTTTAGTAACAGCGAGGTTAAGAGGTTGTTCGCTGGGAAAGAAACTCAGTTGGGATAACGTAAGTGGTTTAAGATACAGAACGCACAGTGAAAACGTCCTAGAAGCCATATCGGCGCTGAACAAGAGAAAATGGGACCTGAATGAAAGTTTAGATAATTTTTTAGTACAACGCGGTTTAAGAAAATCACCAAAATGATGAGATCTCCAGTAAATCAAGAAAGAAATATCAAAGAAGAGGGAATTATAGAGCCGACAGAAGTAATGGGCATGGAAGACACAAACAAGGAACAAAACAGTAAAGGAGAGGGACGAAAAAGGCTGAAAAGAACGTCACAAAATCTAGTGAAGGAAGTGAATAAACTGAGAGAAGAGAGATAAATAGGCAAAAAATTGAGGTACTAGAAGGGGGAGAGAGACAAAGGTGGTACATACCTAATGGTATTAAGAAAGGGGCCCAAGAAGGGGAATTTACACATGTGAGAAGCAACACGTTCATTAAGAAATGATACGCGAGAATTAATCGAGAATGAAGTGTGTATTGAATGAAGAAGCAAAAAAATATTTCATAGAAAAAACAGAAAAGTTAGAGTTTCAGATGATAGTGTTGAGTGAAGTATTGGAGGAATTAAAAGAAAAGCTCAAGAATACTAGAGTTAAAAATAAATTTATGAATGGACCGTAGAAAGATAAAAATTGGACAAAAATTTGTTGGGACAAAGAATGTAAGAAAAAGAGGTAAAAAAGAGTATAAACTTTGGAGGAGGGGAAAAGGAAAAGGCAAAATTACGTCGCAGCCAGGAAGGAGTATAAAGAGTTATGTAAACAGAAAGAGGAACATTAGAAGAAAGAATTACAGGAGGAAATAAGAAAAATTAAAATAGAAGGGGAGGCATGGAAGTTTATTCATAAAATGAGGAGGAAAACAGGGGAAAGAGTAGATAAGATTACCATACATGAATGGGAGATGTATTTTAAAGAAATGTTTCAAGGCGCGAGTGAAAAGAGGACGAACAGTTGGAAGAGAAGTAAATTATAAAATGAAAAGAAGTTGCAAGATGAAAAGATGAAAGGAGTATGGAAAGGTTAAGGATATCCAGGGGAGTGGAGGGAGGGATTGATAATGCCAAATTTTAAGAAAGGAAATAAGGGATAATGGAGTACTACCAGAGAATCAGACAGGTTTCATAGAAGGTAGAAGCACTAAAGATAATATCTATATTTTTCAACACGTGGCGGAGAAGGAACTTGAGAAAAAAAGGAAAAGTACCAGGTGTATACATATGAAACCGGTATTGCCATCTAGCGGCCAGTAAGCACACTTGTAGGCACTGTCGGAACTTACCATTTGTGCTAATTGGCGTATTGT
>NC_046663.1:105109724-105121987 GCF_010883055.1 Belonocnema kinseyi | reverse complement strand
AGCGAGGGCGCATACTTTGAATAAAATATTTGTTATCATTCTCTTGAAATAAATGTGTTTTTTTCTTGAATAAATACCGGTTTCATATGTATACACCTGGTATGTGCCTTCTTTGTTGATTTTTAAAAGCAGCGTTCGCATCAGTAGATAGGAAAAAGTTGTGGCAAGTAATGAGGAAGAGAGAACTGAACATAAGTATGATAGAAACAGTGAGGGAAATTGATAAAGAAAGGAGAGATAAGGTAAAGTTAAGAAACAAAACCTCGGAAGAATTTTTGACGGAGGTAGGATTAAGACAGGATGTCCACTGAGCTCGCTTTTTATGCGGTATTCGTAGCAGACATGGAGGGAAATTTTAAGAATGGGTTAGAGGGAGGTTTAGAGGTAGGGGGTGACGAATTCTGGACTTTAGCATACGGGGATGATGTGCTAATAGTAGCCAAAGACGAAGAGGTTTTGGCAAATATGATGAAGAGACTAGAAAAGTATTTAGAAGCAAAGAAATTAGTTTTAAAGCTACCAAAGTCTAAGATTTTGATTTCTAGAAAGAAAAATAGATCAATTTTCCACGAAAAACGGTTACATTATTAGTTCAAAAATAAATTTACAACAAAAAATAAGAAGTTTTCAGCCAAATAGTTTAATTTTACAACAAAATACATGAACTTTAACCATATAGATGAATTTTCAACTAAAAAGAATAATTTTTAACAGTAAATGAAACGTTTAATCTTTTCCTAAAAACATAATCTCAAACTAAATCAAAAAATTTTACAAAGAAGGTACATTTTAAATGAGAGAAATAAACTCTTAACTAAAATACATGAATTTTTAAACAATAAGAATGATTTTCCACCAAAACAGATGATTTTTAAACCGAAAACGGTCAATTTTCAAGCAATAAAAACAACTAATTTCAAACAATATAGTTCAATTTTCAAACGAAAAAAGAAATAAAATAAAATTCTCAGTTAATTTTTTTTGCAACTCAAAAACAAACAAATTCTCAACAAATGATAATTTCTAAAAACCAAAAAAAACAATGTCAACGAAACTGTTAAATTTTCAAATGAAAAAATGAATATTTAAACTAAAAAAAATAAGTATCTTACCAAAAATGGAAGTTTCATATTCAGACAAAAAATTCCATTTTTGACAAAATAGTTGACTTTAAGGGGAGAAATGAATTTTAAATGGAAGAAATGCATTTTCAACTGAAAAATATAAATTTTAGATAAAAAATAAAACATTTAAATTTTTAATTCAAAAAATAAAATTTTAACCACAACAATAAAACATTCGAATTTACGAAAGATGAGTTAAATTTTTAAACACAGAAGCAAATGCAAAAACAACAAGAATAATATTATAACAAAACGATGAATTATCTACCAACGAAATAAATTTTCAACTAAAAACGACAAAATTTTGAAGCAAACACGAAAGCAATTTTCAAGTTTAGAAATTAATTTTAATCTAAAAAATAAGTTTTCAAACAAAAATGGAATAGATAAATTTTCGGATGAAAAATTGATTTCTCAACAAAGTATTTAAATTTTTAACAAAAGAACTTAATTTTCAACTAAAAAAGATACATTTTTAACCAAAAATCGAACAATGCTTCCTCAGGTTTGATATTTAGTCAGTGTATTTACAAAGGACAGCCTTCCTCTCACAATTATGAATTATTTGATGTCGCATTTTAACCACGTGACCGTAATGGGTATTTACAATCCCGCAAACAGGGATTTTTCGACAAATGGCCTGGTTCTTGTTTTATTGTAATTAATTGAAAATTTCATGCATTTTGTGCACCTGGGAAGAAGCAAACCGTCAACATGAGTGTACCCATGGCGAAAGGAAATCGGGGCTGCTCGTTTCCGAATGAAAATAGAGCGTTATTTTGTGGACCATACTTTCCCTAGCGGACTGAGTTAATGGAAAGGATACTCTAAAGAGTATCCTCATAGTATCCACACTTAATAAAAAGTTTTAAAAAATAGGTCATATAACGTCTGTTGACTGCTACACTGCAAACGCACCATGTGGAAGTAGCAGTCAACAGGCGTTACAGGTCATATCTATTTTTAAACTTTTTACCGTTGCAAAAAAAAACTGTTGCGATTACTTCGTGACCTTCTAATGGGAATTTTAACGAAGAATCCGAATTTGACCAGTTTAAAAGTAGATCCTGCTCTTTTTTGTTCTTGAGTTTTTGTTACATGAGACGGAACTGATACTATACGTGGATACTATGAAGATACTCTATAGACAGTGCCGGATCATGGGGTGGTGCTAAAGCATCGGGCCCCACGCTAGTGGGGGCCCCCTTCTCCCCAAGAAAAACATATAATATACAGTAAAATAACCC
The DNA here is from genome assembly GCF_010883055.1 of Belonocnema kinseyi. Classification (NCBI taxonomy): domain Eukaryota; kingdom Metazoa; phylum Arthropoda; class Insecta; order Hymenoptera; family Cynipidae; genus Belonocnema; species Belonocnema kinseyi. Next base: position 105,119,616 of record NC_046663.1, on the reverse strand, counting down.
GCTTATAAACAAAAATAATAAAGTCCTAAAAAAAATTTTAGTAAAATTTTTTCAATTAAATTTTTGAATTTTTTTATCATGAACTAATTTTAAATGAAAGTAAAATGTTAAGTCCAGCCGCCTTAAAGGGGCCCCAACTTTATTTTAGCTCCGGGCCCCGAAAGGTCTTAATCCGCCCATGTCTATAGAGTATCCTTGCCGTTCACTCGGTCAGCTTCGGTTAAACATAGTGAAAACCCCAGGATCGAGCTCAGGACTGTTAGCCTTGTCGTTATCTAATGCACTTAAAGGAAAATATTGAAACTAAATACCTTAATATTTTTATAATTTTTTATTTCTCTTAACTGGCTCTTATCTCTAACGATAGGAAGGTTGAGTAAGACATGACACACATTCAATCAAATCCTGAGCTTGATCCTGGATGTTACGACATTTAAAGTATCGTCAAAAAAATAACACTCTAATTTCATTCAGCAACGAGCGCCCCCGATCTCATTTTACTATGAATACACTCATGGTGGCGGTTTTCTCCTTCGCAGGCAGATATAATGCATCATATTTTCAATTAATTACAATAAAACAAGAGCCGGACAATTTTTCGAAAAATCTATTTTTGAGGGATTGTATTCACCCATAAAGGTCACGTGATTAAAATATGAATTCAAACAATTCATAATTGTGGAAGAAAAGGTATTATTTATAAATACGTGGGCTAAATACCGAGCCTGAGGAAGCGCCTTCAATTTTCAGATGAAAAATTAATTCTCAAACAAACAAAAATTCAAATTTAAAACCAAATATTTACATTTTTAGCCAGCGAATGAATTTACAAGCATAAAGAATTATATTCTTACAAAAAAGACGAATATTGGACAAAATACATAAATCTTCAACCACATAGTTAAATTTTCATCTAAAAAAGATAATATTTTAACTAAAAATGGAACATTTGATTTTGTTCCCAAACCTGTTGAATTTTCAAGCCCAAATGTATAAATTTCTAACAGGAAAGTTCATTTTAAAGTAAATGAAAAAAATTTCAACACAAAAAGATAAATCCTTAATTAAAAAAAATATAATACTGCAAGTTCCAAACTAAAAAGGATTCAATTCAATAAAAATGAGTTGGAATTTCTTATTTGTTTCTATAAATAATTCAGTTCGCATTTCAGGGGAACAAGGAGAGTAACTCTTTTAAATAAACATTTAAATTCCTTAAGTTCTAATGTTATGCTGTCGAGTAACGTAGTTAAATAGTTTTTTGTCAATACAATGATGATTTTTGATCTACTTATCTACATTTTTTTACAGAAAGAGAATATGTGATAGCACAATAACTCCCCACTCTATTTTAGGGCCGGTTCCACCAACCTCGGTTAAATCATTGGTTGACTGACAGCGGGTTAAATGTAATGCCATAGTTAAGCTTCGATTATCTTGTTGTGCGTCCCACCACGTTCTTGGAGGTCCCGATTAGCGCCACCGTGTGGTGGCGCTAGCTATGCAGTGGGCCTATGATCGTTGCAAATGCATATCTAAATCAAAGATCTTTGATAAAATAATAACATTTAATTTAATAACACAGTAAAAGTAGCTTACTGATAGTGTTAAATACTCTCTAAGTTTTTTGAGTGATGTTTGCGACTTTTTTCATTTTCTAAGTGAAAGAAAACTAAAAAAACTGCTTTTAGATCATATATCCGCAGTGTTGAAATTTTAAACAAAAATGGTAAAGTGCGTCGTGATGTTGTGGCTTGCCACTCGTTACGGATCCTTCCCCAGATTTATCAAATTATTAATAAAATCAAATATCGCGGAATTAACCATGGCCAACACTAGCTCAAAATAGATTAATTGAGAATTAGTGTGGAGAGATGCACAATGAGTGTATATCAAGCAATCATAGGTTAGGTTAGCACATTCTTTTGTACACTTTAGGAAATGACTTAGATTGCCTTTTATTTGTTATTTATATCCAAGTTAAATAAGAAAACCGGAGATTCATTGTAATTAGACACCTGACATCTTGTCTCGATCGCAGGAAGTATTCCTTGCTTCCTTAAAATCTCCAAAACAGATAGCACGTGTCACCGTACAACACCTGCTTCGAACACGGAAATCACCACTGCACACTACACGCAGTGCCGTTACATCCCTTGTCACGAAGGAACTATACACATATAATGGGTCCGTCTACTGATTTCTTACCGGCTCAACACAAATTTATTTTTGACGTGCGGAACCACACTCAGTCTAGCACATGTCAGAACAAACTGCCGTAGCCATCTTTCCAGGAAGAATCGAACCAGCATACCACCAGGGGGACATCCAGTCCGGTAAGCTACGTCTGATTGAGATAAGCGTCAGCAAAAATATACTTTATTTTCTGCCTCCAGAGCTTCAATTATGTGCCTTTTTTGCGTGAGTTAGTTTTTTTTGTTTAATACGAAAAAGTACAATATAATAAATTTCTATTTGTTACATTTTTTTTAACAAAAGAGTCAGAACGCATCTGGCACCTGACCACGGTAGGTAATGTTAAGATCACCTTTTAACCATGAAGGTCGACAAGATTTGAGCATTGTTTCTTCTTTTTGTCTTAACGATTTGAGATAATGTTTTGCATTTTGGCGCCCAACGTGGTGCGTGAAGAAGCATTGTGACAGGGACAGTTTTTCGATTTCTTTGAAATTTTTAAATATAGGTTCTGGAAGCGCCTGAGCCTAAGCGACCACGCTATAAGTTTATCGACCTTTAACTGGAGCCCGGCCATTTTGATTAGAGTAGTTGGTCAGCTTCTATAATATTGTAAAATATATTATACTTTTATTTAATTTGTATTTTATTTGCATGTGTTGATGCACCATGAAAGTATTGCTCTGATTTTTTTTACTATTGTTGATTGTTTATTTATATTGTTGCCAATTTATTTTCTTTAATATGAATTTTGGAAATTGTTGAAAAAAATTATTTTTTTAATTTTCTGGATTTTTTGTGAAATTTCTTGCCATTTTGGGAATATTTTTTGATCTAGTTTTCGGTGCTTTGTGAATATTGCCGCAACTTGGCCTAGAGACTCGGAATTATTTCAAAGTACTGATTAAATTTTTTTCTTTTTTTACAAATTTTAATGGGATTTTTGCGATTCTTAAAAATAGTAAGGATCTTTGGAGTACTGAAATTTCAAAAATGGATAGTCCTGCATTTAAAGTAGATAGATTAGGGGCGGAAACTGTCGATAGGGTTATTAATTGGGCAAGTTTAATTGGAATTGGAATTAATTGGAAGATGATTGCGAAAGGTTTAAATCATTGAAATTGATAAGTAAGGCCTATGTACCCCCTCCACCTGCTCAGAATAGTATTTTACCCGAATTTGTCTACCGGAACACCGCCGGAAAGTCGGAAGGGGTAGCTGCTACGGAGAATCAGCCTACTACCTCGGATTTAACTAATAATGGAACAATTTCAAATCGTTCAAATAACAATAAAAAGCGAGGTAGCAAAGGGCGTGGTAAAAATAACGGTAACAAAACTGAAAAACGATCAACTGGAGCCCCAAATAATAACTATTCCAACAGCACTTAACGCACGTGCTGTAGTAGGTTCTCTCGACGTTCACAAATCTCTTGTATCACAAGCCTATTTATTACTGGTAGTGTCGATTGCCAATCAAATACATGGACTCTTCGATCCAGGATCGTGCTGTACCTATATTGGTAAGCCGGCCTTTGAGAAATTTTCGAGCCTGCTTAAGAAATTAGAGGATCAACTACGTTCGAGTCTTATGTACCCTAACGGGGTGATCGAGGAAACTGCCGGACAAGCCTTCCGAGGCTAACTATTTGAAAGATTTTCTTAAAGGAAAAATTTCTCCTGTGCCAACTAAGCTTCCTGCTACACACAGGGTGAAACACCATATAGACATTCAGGGAAGTTCTCCCATCAGGCAAGCTTATCGGCGGCTTTCTCCGAAGGTTGAAGAATCATTTAATGAATCCGCTCAAAAGCTTAAGGCTGAAGGAATTATAAGTCCCAGTAAAAGCGAATGGTGTGACCCAGTAGTGATGCTCAGAAAGCCTGACGGAGATTATAGGTTCTGTATCGATTTTAGGAAATTAAGTGAAGTAGCCAAGGAAGACGCATACCCAATGAGAAATATTAACACCATTTTAGACAAGCTCTCATCTGCGCGATTATCTCTTAGATTGACCTGAGTCAGGCATTTCATCAGATTCCACTCTCCAATAAGTGTAAGGTATTTACTGCTTTCCCAGTACCGAGCATGGGGATTTTTCATTACAATCGAATGCCATTCGGGTTATCGGGGGCTCCAGCAACATTTCAGCGATTGTTGGATTGACCAATGACACCGGAATTTGAGCCCCATGCATTTGCGCACACTGATCCGGAGAAAATCAAGACAATAACATCGTATCATGCTCCTACTACTTTGGGCAAACTTAGACGTCTTCTGGGAATGGTTTCGTGGTACAGGCGATTTATAAGGGATTTCCCCCAAAAAGCCAAACTTGTCAGAAAATGGAAGTAGACCAAGCAGATTCAGTGGGTTTGATGGGTAAGCGGGTGATAGAACAGCCTTGGTCGGTGGTAGCAGCGGACATAATGGGTCAGTTCTCACCGAGCCGCTCTGGTTACCACTACATCTTGATTTTCCAGGATATGTTCACTAAGTGGATTGAGGTTCTGCCTCACCGAAAGTCCAATGCCACTAGCGTTCAGAAGGCATTAGCACTTGACTACCCCACCTTATCACGCTCAAGCTAATCCGGTTGAGAGGGTTAATCTTTTGCTTAAAACCATGATATCATCCTTTGTAGATGATAATCAGCGTAGCTGGGATATACATCTTCCCGATTTCCGTTTTGCGTATAATACGGCTATGCATAGTTCCACTCGTGAGTCGCCAGCACTCTTAAACTATGGTAGAGAGCCTAGATTGGCAAAAACGTTGAGAAAGCAGGAAGAGGGAACCCCAGATATAGTTCCGTTAGCTGTAGAGGACTGGCAATGTAGAATTAAGGGATTGCCGCTTTTTAGAGATCTGGTCGCACATCATTAGGATATAGCATCCGATCGTCAGGCGAAATACTATAATCGCCATAGACGAGACATTCGCTACCAAGTAGGTGACATTATTTGGCGTAACACCCACATTTTGTCGTCGGCTATAGATTATGTTGCAAAGAAGCTAGCTCCGAAATATGCAGGTCCGTTTAAGGTTATAAAATTAATATCAACAGTAGTTTACGAAATCCAAAATGAGTCCGGGATAATCGAAAAATCTCATATTAAAGATTTAAGGCCAGATTCCTCCAAACAATTTTCAAAGAATCGAAAATTTTTTTCCATAAATTGCTGAAAAATACTCTTAGAAATGATATAAAATTAGTCCCGAAAGTATGCGCGACCGAGAAGTAGGTAGAGATAAGGAAGGAAGGTGCCCGTCCTAGCAGTGAACTCGGCCGCTCGAGCACCCACGTTGGCGGCAGCTGCCCTGGGTGCATATACTATAATATCATTGATCATAACAGAAAAGTAATCATTTATTCTTATAAAAATAGAAATCTATAAGTCGTACATATTAGAAAACCTCCCTCTTCATTTTCCGAGAATATTCCCTCTTTTGCAGTTTCAGAAAATCGTCCGGCGAAGTTCTATGTAGTACACAGTAGTACAGTGGAATTTTCGTGACAGTTCGCTTCAGTGTTTGCACGCGCCGCTAAATTTTTCGTTCGTTTATCATAGAAATGCAAAAATACTTGAAAATTGTGCCTACGGAGATCAAGAAGGAATTGTGTACGAAGCTGGAATGGATATGCGAGTAAAATTCACCTTTTTCACGATTTTTCACAAATAAAAACTTGAATCAGCTTTTTCTCGAAACCACATTTTTTCAGTTGAGTGTCACTCTTATTCCAAAACTATTGCACCTATCATCATAAACTAAATGGCACTTTACTCTTTAGATATCTCTCTATGGTCGCAACTACAATCAAAAATATTAATTGTTATTTAAAAAAGTTATTAACAATTAAAAGTGCAAAAAGGGGCAAAAATAAAAAGTCCGCCATTTTGTTTATTTTTCGGTGGAAATGTTTCATTATAGTTCCGATCAGAGACAATTCGATACAGAATATGAAACTGTTTTGCTTTCAGATCATTCGTTTCCAAGAAATGATGACACTCACCAACAAATCAGACGAGTTTGAGCAGCTGTTTTCGGAGCCGCCACAATAAAAAAAGAGTTCTTAAGTAGTTTAATATATGTACTTTCATCTGTAAAAAATTAATTTTCAAGTACTGTTTTAACAATAAATGGAATTTCAAAAAAAAACTTGTTTTTTGGAGGAACCTGGCTTAAAAACACTATTGGTCGATAGATCCGAATTTAATTAACGAAGCCCCTTTTTCGCAGCGTCAATATGAGGAAGAAAATCCTGAAATTTCGTCCAGAAACGGTGCAGATACTTCGAAGGCAATAAGGCCACTCTTGTCGTCTTCAATTCCGAAGATCCCGAGCACCTAACCAGTCATCCTTTGTCCGGTTGAACTGGGAACCCTCCGACCGAAGAAATCGCTTCCCCATGGATACCGGAATTTACCAGGATTCATCTACCCAGAAAACAAGGTAGGCCCCGAAAGTCAACCCGCGGAGGTAAGCCCAAGTCTGACCCCGACCAAACTAACACCTGCGATACTTCGGGAGCCCAAGGCGATCCAATCGGAGATCACCTTCCAGTCTGCAAACGAGGAAGGCTGCGCAGGAGAACCCTCAGTATCCCAGTCGCACTTCTTGTGCGCCGTCGAGGTCCGGGTAGACCCCGGAAGCTCCAGAGGAGCGATACCAAAAACCCCATCTCGCTCCAAGCCCAAGGGACGAAAGAGGAAAACGAAGGACCCCGCCGAAGCGAACGGCTTAAAAGAAAAGAATAAGGGCGATTCCACACTCTCTCTCATCTCGGGGCACAGGGTAAAGATAGGGGTATCTCGAAGCGAGTTGGACGATATTGTGGACACAGGGAATCGCGATCGGAAAACCAATAATTCCAGAAACCTAGAGGGAACATCCCCTCTCCATACCACAGAGCCTCAGGTTGCTCCTGTCAGGCCAGAGGAATTGAGGGATTTCAACAGACCATCTCCTCTCCAGAGTATTGACGCACAGGTATCAGCCTTAATAAGGCTATCGCTTGTTACAGAACCGCAGGAGTCAACCTCTGGGGATGAGGGCTTCTGGCTTACACCCGCGAGTTCCACTTCTTGGGTATTTCCAACTCCTATCTCTGCTTCTATCCAATTTTCCGAGCAGAGTGTGACTCGCATGCGGCCTCAACAGCAATCACCAGCATCTTGCTGATCTAGGCCCCCTGCTCCCAAGCAACCCTCAACTGCCTCACAACCTCGGTCATTGTCTAGGCTTCTCCAACGGGCATTACGTCTCCTTGAACAGCAAGGTGATGGTCAACCTGAGAACAGGGTGAGCTTGGATGCAGACCATCCCCTCATTAAGGCCCTGGCAAACGCAATCCTGAAGCGACTCTAGTTAACGAGTCAGCTTTATACGCACTCAGTGCACTGATTTATAGTTAGTTGTAAACTCTTTCGTATTATTCCTACTGCAGTTTTAAGCCATCTTCTTTTAAGTTTCGTGAAGCTTCTCAAGCCCTATTGAGTTTTAAGCCTTGTCGTGTAGACTTTACGATGTAGATTTAGTTATGAACTTTAAATTTTTCCTTAGCTGCCTAATTACGGGATTATCAGTGACCACGTTTCATCCTATGATTGAAATTTTTTTTAGTTTAAAGCAATTGAAGTCGGACTACAGTCCAATAAGAAAACAGATTTTTTATATTTTGTAAATACGAATCGCATCAGTAATATGAATGTTACACCAGTGCATGAATCTAGGAGTAGACAAAATACCATAATACAGCAATAATTCCCTGGTAGAGTCTGGTAATCAGCAGATTTTAATCAACAGAAAAATTTCTTTTTTCAAAATCCTTTTTGTCTTATTGGTTATTGAAACTATTATTATTTTCTTTTATTTTTTTATTTTGTTTCTTCTAATTGATCTACGAATACTCAAATGCACATACAATTTCAAGATTAATATCAATACACTCTAAGCGATGTTCATATTCGATATTTATTCTGGTGGTCGGATTGCTGACGCTTGCTGGTCACGGTGACCCCGCTGGTCAGTCTGGGGGGGGGGGGGTAATGTGATGTTGTGACTTGCCACTCGTTACGGATCCTACCCCATATTTATCAAATTATCATTAAAATCCACTATCGCGGAATTACACATGGCCAACACTAGCTCAAAATAGATTAATTGAGAATGAGTTTGAAAGGATGCAGAATGAGTGTGTATGAAGAAATCATAGGTTAGGTTAGCACATTCTTTTATAAACTTTAGGAAATGATTTAGATTCCCTTTTATGTGTAATTTATATCCAAGTTAAACAAGAAAATCGGAGGTTCATTGTAGTTAGATACCTGAGGTTTTGTCTCGATCGACGGGAGTATTCATCGCTTCCTCAAAATCTCCAAAACAGATAGCACGTGTCAACGTACAACACCTGTTTCGAGCACGGAAATCACCACACTCAACCGCGCCACTGCACACTACGCCCAGTGCCGTCGCACCTCTTGTCACGAAAGCCACTATACATACACGATGGGTCCGTCTACTGATTTCTTATCGGCTCGAGTATGGTAACACAAATTTATTTACGACGTTCGGAACCATTCTCAGTCCGGTACATGTCAAAACAAACCGTCGTAGCCATCTTGCCAGGAAGCATCGAGTCGGCATACCACCAGGGGGACATCCAGTCCAGTACATGGAAGTAACAACCGGTCGTGGAGATGAAGTGGGCCATCGACTTGTTCAGATAAATCGTCCTTATCCACTAACTTCTGCCAAGTTTGACATAGAGAGATTGAGGATTGTGGGAAGCTACGTCTGATTGAGGTAAGCGTCAGCAAAAATATAGTTTATTTTCTGCCTCCAGAGCTTCGATTATGTGCCTTTTTTTTGAGTGAGTTAGTTCCTTTTGTGTAATTTGAACGGGTTGAAAGGCGTGAGTAATGCCACTATTGGGTACTTGTCTGACGCGTTTCGGAGTAAAAATAATTAATATGTAAGCCTGTCTTTTCGTACATTCAGAGTTTTCCTTTTTTCGTGTCAAATTATATTTAAGTCTATTTTGTGATTTCGTGACGGTTACGTCCTTTAGGCCAAAACACTCTTAATTTGTGCGAAAGCGATCCTCCTCCATTTACTTTCAAAAGAATAATATAATAAATTGGGATTTGTTTGATTTTTTTAAACAAACGAGTCAGAATATTTTTTTCGCTCCTACTTATCCCAAATATTTAAAATCCTTAAAAACCTTTTAAAATCTTTAAAATTTCTTAAAGCTCTAGAAAATATCTTGAAATTCAATAAATACCCTGAAATATTTCAAATCCTTTAAAATATCACACTAAATTATTAAAATAATTTGAAAATTTCTTGAAATCTATTAAAATATCCTAAGATATACATCAAATCCTTTAAAATATCATTCTAAATTACTGTGATCAATTGAAAATTCCTTGGAATCTTTTAAAATTCTCTCAAATTTTTTGAATCCTTTAAAATCTTTTCAAATACCTAGAAATTTTTATAGAGATTTCTAAAGTATTTAAATTTTTTTTAAATAACCCTTTTAAAATTGGTTTAATTCTTTAAAATTCCGTTAAATTATGAAAATCATTTGAAAATTCCTTGACATTTTAAAAAATATTCTCAAATATTTAAAATCCTGAAAAATCTTTTTAAATCTTTTAAATTTGTTAAAGCTCTTGAAAGTATCTTG
>NC_046663.1:105108271-105109624 GCF_010883055.1 Belonocnema kinseyi | reverse complement strand
GTGTGGTCATACGCCAGAAATGCCGCTAGACGACAGAGAGGAAGATTAAAAGTACGCTGGCGGTGGTGCGAGGAGAGAGGTGAGATGGCGGTTGAGTGCAATGGGAAAGGTGGGGCTGGAAAAGGGGGAGGTCCTGTAATTGTCCCACCCGGCGCAAGATCCCAGGTCATCTATCGCCTCAGAGTGGCAGTGCAGAACCACTATCTTGACTCTCTTTTGAGCAAGAAAGACCAGGGCAAGGTGTACGCACTTGCTTCAGTTGGCGGGGCCTCGAATCACTTTCTACGAAATGGAAGTTTTACGAGGTTTGCCGACTGGCGCTTTGTGCACCGTGCAAGGCTGGATGTTCTGCCGCTCACTGGAGCGAGAAGATGGGGAGACCAGCAGGATACGCGCTGTCGCCGATGTGGGTATACGAATGAGACCCTCCCCCACGTTTTAAACAACTGTGGGCCCCACATGGTCGCAATAACAAGAAGACATGACGCGACGGTCCAAAGAATTGTGAAGGGCGCTAAGCTTCTGGGAGAAATAATACTCAATAAATCAGTCCCGGAGGCTGACGCGGGCTGCTCTCTTCTCAGACCGGACATTGTCATCAGGGATGAGCGATCTAAGACTGTAACGATAATTGATGTCGCAATCCCTTTTGAGAATGGTCCGGATGCATTTCGTGTGGCCAGGGAGCATAAGCTTCAAAAATATCAGCCCATAGCCAATTCCCTTCAGGAAAAAGGCTATAAAGTGTACCTACAAGCCTTTATTCTAGGTACACTAGGTACTTGGGACCGAGATAAGCGGGCTGTTATCAAACACCTGCGAATCGGTAAGCGATATGCAGGGCTGATGATGAAACTTATGGTCTCTGACACAATCAGGTGGTCGAGAGATATATACGTCGAACACGTTTCTGGTCAACGACAGTATAGTTGACTGGAAGCGACAGACTTTATATTCTTAACTTTTTAACACATAAATATGTTTTCTTTTTTTGTATACTGAATATGTAGTGCGTAAGTTGACACAAGTCTGTCGCGCGTGTTATGTATAACAATTTTTTTCTTGTACTACTCGAAAATTAGTTGGAAAAGGGTGACTAGAATCACCAGAAATTTTATATATTTTTAGTATGAACTTTTATCCGACATCTGTAGCGCCTGGACGTGGAGTTTGTCCCACGTTCAGGACCATATCTTTTAAATAAATGACTTTTATCTGTTCTTATCAGCTTGATATCTGATACGCATTCCATCGGTTCGGTTCGGTTTTGATTCCTCTAGAATCAAACCGAAGGGCCTATGACAAAGCCACCGAACGCGTCCTCGGGTTGCGGATAGAGGGTCCCTGTACCAA
>NC_046663.1:105105455-105108171 GCF_010883055.1 Belonocnema kinseyi | reverse complement strand
TATTGTAATTATAAAATATTATATTCATATAAATGAATAGTTGAATAACTTACTTTAATAGAAATAGTTAAACTTTCAACTAAAACAATTAGTTTTCTGCAACAAAAAAATGTTGAGTCCAATACATAACTGAAGAAAAAAAATTTTTAAATTGTTTTCAACATAATAGTAAAATTTTAAACCAAAAAATTACATTTTCATCCAAAAAGCTAAATTGTATACTAAAAAAAGGCATTTCTAATAAAATGCATGAACCTTGCACAAAAGAAATTTATTTTCCATGAAGACTAATTTTCTGAACAAAAAATTAATGTTTAATCATAGTTAAATTTTCGACAACAGAGATTAATTTTCTACCAAGAAAGAAAAGTATTCAAAAAAATACAAAAAATTTTAACTAAAAAGATCACTTTTCATTTAAACATAGAATAGTTAAATTTGTGATTAAAAAAAAAAAATAATTTTTAACCAAAAAGAAAATAAAATTTCTACAAAATAGTTACATTTTCAGAAAACAAATTTATCCAACTAATTGATGAATCATCTACCAAAAAAAAATATGCGAAAAAAACGTTAAAATTCTTTGAAATCGCTTGAAATTATTGAAATTAATTGAAAATTCGTCGGAATGTTCTAAAAATATCCTGAAAATTTTTGAATCCTTTAAAACCGCTTAAAATTTTTGAAAGCTCTTGAAAATTCCTTACAAGTTTAAAAATACCTTAAACGTTTTCAAATCCTTTAAAATCGCATACTGAATTATTGAAATCAATTGAACATGCCTTGGAATCTATTAAAATATCCTAATATATATCAAATCTTTTAAAAGCTCATATTAAGTTACTGTCAAAAATTGAAAATTCCTTGGAACGTTTTAAAATACTCTCAAATATTACGAAACGTTCAAAATATTTCGAAAGACATCTTTTAAAGATTTCTAAAGTACTTTGTAATTTTTTAAATAACCCTGCTAAAGTTGTTAAAATTCTTTGAAATTCCTTTAAATTATAAAAATAAGTTAAAAATTCCTTGAGATCTTTCAAAACATCCTCAAATATTTAAAATCCTTAAACACCTATTAAAATCTTTAAAATTCTTTAAAGCTCTCGAAAATATCTTAAAATTCAATAAATACCCTGAAATATTTCAAATCCTTTAAAATCTCACACTAAATTATTAAAATAATTTGAAAATTACTTGAAATCTATTAAAATATCCTAAAATATACATCAAATCCTTTAAAATATCATTCTAAATTACTATAAACAATTGAAAATTCCTTGGAATCTTTTAAAATTCTCTAAAATTTTTCAAATCCTTTAAAATCTTTTCAAATAACTAGAACTTTTAATAAAGATTTCTAAAGTATTTATAATTTTTTTAAATAACCCTTTTAAAATTAGTCTCATTCTTTGAAATTCCCTTAAATTATGAAAATCAGTTGAAAATTCCTTGACATTTTAAAAAATATTCTCAAATATTTAAAATCCTGAAAAATCTTTTTAAATCTTTTAAATTTGTTAAAGCTCTTGAAAGTATCTTGAAATTTGAAACATATCCTGAAATATTTCAAATCCTTAAAAAACTCACACTAAATTATTGCAATAATTTGAAAATTACTTGAAGTCTATGAAAATATCTTAAAATATATCAAATCCCTTAAAATGTCATATCAAATTACTGTAATCCATTGAAAATTCCTTGGAATCTTTTAAAATTCTCTGAAATTTTTCAAATCCTTTAAAATCTTTTGAAACACTTACAACTTATTTTTTTAAAGATTTCTAAAGTATTTTGAATTTTTTTTAAGGAAACCATGTAAAATTTGTTTAATTCTTTGAAATTCCCTTAAATTATGAAAATCAGTAGAAAATTCCTTGACATTTTAAATAATTTGCTCAAATATTTAAAATCCTTAAAAGTCTTTTGAAATCTTTTAAATTTTTCAAAGCTCTTGAAAATTCCTTGAAATATAAAAAATACCCTGAAATATTTAAAATCCTTAAAAAGCTCACACTAAATTATTAAAATATTTTGAAAATTACTTGAAATCTATTAAAATATCCCAAAATATACATCAAATCCCTTAAAATGTCATATTAAATTACTGTAATCAATTGAAAATTCCTTGGAATATTTTTAAATTCTCTAAAATTTTTCAAATCCTTTAAAATCTTTTGAAACACCTACAACTTATTGTTTTAAAGATTTCTAAAGTATTTTGAAATTTTTTTAAGGAAACCATCTAGGTGTTTCAAAAGATTTTAGAGTATTTGAAAAATTTGAGAGAATTTTAAAAGATTCCAAGGAATTTTCAATTGATTAGAGTAATTTAATATGACATTTTAAGGGATTTAATATATTTTAAGATATTTTAATAGATTTCAAGTAATTTTCAAAATATTTTAATAATTTAGTGTGAGCTTTTTAAGGATTTTAAATATTTCAGGGTATTTTTTAAATTTCAAGGAATTTTCAAGAGCTTTGAAAAATTGTAAAGATTTCAAAAGATTTTTAAGGATTTTAAATATTTGAGCATATTTTTAAGAATGTCAGGAATTTTCAACTGATTTTCATAATTTAAGGGAATTGCAAAGAATTAAACAAATTTTATATGGTTTCCTTAAAAAAAATTCAAAATACTTTAGAAATCTTTAAAAAAATAAGTTGTAAGTGTTTCAAAAGATTTTTAAGGATTTGAGAAATCCTAGAGAAT
>NC_046663.1:105072683-105105355 GCF_010883055.1 Belonocnema kinseyi | reverse complement strand
GATTTCGCTGGAAGCGGGTGCAATTTTTCAGATTAGCACCCGCTCCCGGCGAAATCCTGCGGTTGTCCTTATGACAAATTTTTAATTATATATATATATGTAATAACAATAATATCCATACTGTGTACACCTGGAAAAGATAACCTGAAAATCGACGCATGCATGAAATTAAGAATCACTCAAAACATCCAAATCGCCAATTTCTTCAATTTCTTTCAAATGGAGAGCGAGATGTAAATAGAAGACCACCGAAGTCTTCCGAAGCCTTCAGATCGGCAATCATCGTATAGCAGAACTACGAAGTCGAATCGTGCATTTTCGGCTTACATACGAACTCACAGTGGTAATCATGCATCTTCTGTTTTGCGGCTCCCAAACGGTAGGTATGGTGGGAGTAAATTTCATCCACGATCTGGCAGCTCTGACGCGGATGTTACAAAGTCGAACTTAAACTTCTTAGTCATCGTCATTCTGTCAGTCTTTGTAGTTACGAAGTTAATTAGTATTATTTTTTTTCTGATTTCGGATCGCGAAGTTGTGAACAGTTTTATATTTTATTGTACTTCAGTCTACTGTAGAGTCCATTTCGCGATTTTTAAGACTATAAAGTAGTCACAATTGAATCCTTTCTAGTATATTTTTTTCATTCAAAAAATCTCTATTCTTCTCCATCGACTATAAACTCTCCTATACCGGCACCATCGATATAATTATTCCTATTTTCGGCATCCTGGATGTATTGAAGGAGCACTATACTGATCGTTTTCATCTTCTCCTACTCGAAAAGTAATCCATAACTGACAGCGAGTGGGATTTCTGAATCGATAGTAGATTCGGAACCTCAAAAAGCCTGGTACATCTCTGTTTCTATCAAGTTCGAAGATTTTGGTACTCTCATGTTCGAATTTGTCCTGAACATATGAAGGAGCTAACTCAAGTTGAGCTAACTCTTGCTTGAACCACACGCCAAAAAGCCATCTTCGGAAAACTGCGCGCCCGTCAACTGATACTGGCTTTAAAAAGCATACAAGATTCTACGGTGGCCGCCTAAGTGGTAAGAATTTTTTTGGAATTTGACTACGATTTTAATATATGTTAAAGAGATTAAAACATAACAATCGCTTAAACATTATATTAAGTATTTTCACTTTAACTATCAGCTAAATTCACTTGGATGAAAGCTGAGGAGAAATAATGGACCAAATGCACGAAACAAAACTTTACTTTGTTATATCTTTGTTAATAATAATAATTATCATCATTTCATTATTTCATCAAATAGTAATTAAAAAATAAAAACTACTTTTCAAATACAGTTAAATAGAAAAAATTCGTTTTTACGAAGATATTAGCAGAAAGGGCAAAAATGGACCAAATCCCATGCTTTTGGTCCCTTGTTTTCTTTCAGCAGTTAACAAAGTAAAGGCAGCCGGTGACTGAACTGAAAATACCTAATATATAACTTCCGTTCCAAGTTGGGGGAAAATGAACAGTTCGTGGAACTAGAACCCTGACAGGATTCAACATGGGACAACACTCTGC
Source organism: Belonocnema kinseyi (assembly GCF_010883055.1). Lineage (NCBI taxonomy): Eukaryota > Metazoa > Arthropoda > Insecta > Hymenoptera > Cynipidae > Belonocnema > Belonocnema kinseyi. The sequence continues at coordinate 105,103,813 of NC_046663.1, read as the reverse complement.
CAGATATCATTTTCTTTTTTTTCCCTGCATATGGCACCTATTTTCTGCCGAAATTTATTTTAAGGTTGTGACTTCATTGATTTTTGGACGTTTTTTTTTATTAAACAAGCTGTATACTGAATAAACTTCATTATTTCTATAACCATTATGCCTGAAAACAGAACATATTATACGATGATAGGAGATACGTAGCTAACTTCCGGTACATTTCATTCATTCAAAAATCTAAAGCTTGCCCTGAGTATTCATATTTTTTAACCAAACTTGGTAGTCCATCTTTTTAGACCGAAAGGCATAAAAAACGCGTGGGCCGTCAAAATAAAAAAAGACTTTTTCGATTCTCCCCCGCCCCCTCCCACCCAATATATATCTACCCGAGCCTAAAGATTAAGCCGGTTCAAATAATTCTGTAAACGATTACACATCATAAGAGAGCGGACGAGCGTAGTCTGAAGTTGCACACAAAGCGTAGCTTCGGCATCCTCGTTGCGGAAAATCCTCGCATGGGGGGAAGTTGTTGGGAGAGCCGCGCGAATACTTGAATGCTTGTGGCTGTGATAAGCAGGCAGCACTGAGTAGAATGAAAAGAAAATAAAGCGACAAATGATACGTTGTCCTCAATGCAAATACAGGGTGGGCGCTGGACCTGGAAATCGGAAAATGACAGTGAATTTATTTTTTGACCGGGAATTTTACAAATATTTAGAAAATAAATCTGCCTAGCTTTGATTTTAACGTGCTTTAAATAATTAGCTAAATTGTTATATTTCTTAATTATGACATCATTCAGTCAAGAATGCGTAATTCGAAAATCTTTGTCTTTAAAAATGTTCTATTTTAATTTTTAAGCGTACATTTTTATTTTAATAATTTTAAAATGCAGTTTTAAAGGCTTGAAAAGTTAAAAAATTAGATTCGGAATCAGTTCATAATTTTAGAATTTCCAGATTTAAACTTTAAAAATTAAAGTGTTCAAATGTGAAATATTCAGAGATCTATTATTTAGAGATATCTGACTGTTTAAAATCCTTTATAACAAATGAAATACACAAAACTTAACAAAAAACTAAACTTTGAACGTTAAAATTTTAATGACACTATTTAAAACAATGTAATTTGTTACTCAGATTGCAGAATCGTTATGTATAAATAACCATTTAACACCTACTGTCCTTAGAAAAAATTCCAGTAAGTTCACTTCGTAAATCAAAAGTTAAATTATTTATATTTTTAATAATTTAAAAATTCTTAAAACACTTACAAATTTCATTTCGAAATCTTGAAAAATTTGAATGTTGTTTTACTTTTTTCAGATTTTAAATTATGATTGAAACTTTGAAGAACTTCTGAATTCCTTTAAAAATGATTCGTATTTTTCCTAAATTTTTTTGAACAATTAGGCAAAATTAAACAAAATTGTTTAAAATTTTCAACATTTATTTTTTATAGTTCCATAAATCTTTCTAAATATTTTTAAATATTTCTTATTCTTTTAAAGCCCTTCATCATTCTTAAAACCAATGAAATTTTTTTAAATAGTACAATTAAAATTTCAACGTTCACAGTTTATTTTTTTGTTTAGTTTTGTGTTTTTGATTTGTAATTACGAATTTTAAATGAACAGTCAGATATTTATAAATATTCAATAATTTCTATTTTTCTTAATTAAAAGATTTCAAATTCAATGCTTTAAAAATGTAATATTTTAAACTGAAACAATATTTGAAATTTAATTAGAGCTTAAAGTACAGTTCAATTTAAAAATTATTTATTAATTTATATTCACATTTTATCGACTAAAAAATTTTTTGAAATTCTTTAAATAAAAATTTACGCTTAAAAATTAAAATAGAACATTTTTAAAGTAAAAGATTTTCGAATTACGTATTCTAAACTAAATTCTATCTTAATTGAAACATATAACAATTTAGCTAATCATTTAAACACGTTTGAAATCAAAGGTGGACAGATTTATGTTCTAAAAATTTGTAAAATTCCCATGACAACGTATCATTTGTCTCTCTGGTTTCCTTTCATTCTACTATTTGGTGACTGCTCATCACAGCCACAGACATTCAAATGTTCGCGCGGCTCTCTCACCACTTCCCCCCATACGAACGTTCTCCGCAACGAGGCATCATACTACGCTCGTCCGCTCTCTGCACATCAAGTATGTCTCGGGGGATCTTGTCTAAGAACATTAAATCTGAGCCTCGGGGATCCTGTAAGGCAGCTTCATCGAGTGTGACTAATAAATTACAGTTAAAACAAACACGTGGTAGATTATTAATCATACGAGCCGCATGGTTAAGCCCTTCATGGTACCTCATAGCGAACTCTACTTTTTGATTGTTGAAGTTGCTCATATGGAACATGCTACGAAGAGAAAAAAAATCATCGCACACATAACATGATACACGTTGCCCAATGCCCAATCTTATGGGATAAAAGGTAGAATAAACAATTTTTCCCGTAACATTTATTGTAAAAAATATAAAATTATAAAGTATTAATAAAGTACATATAATCGGTATGCACAAGGATTAATAACTTTCATTGAAGTACTAAATATTCGCTTCAAAAGTGGAAAAAAATATATTTTCCCTAATGCCCGCGCTGGAACTTGCACATTTAATCCTCTATAAATCTAAGTGAAAAAGACATTATCATGCACTCATTCGCGGCTACGTTCACTCTCTCGTATGTTAAAAATGATAAAAGTCGTTTTTTGACAAATGAACTCTGCGCTCGTGTGGCAAACTTCATGCAGGTTAGCAATTAACTCCGCATCCCGCTTTAAGCACAATGTACTGTTAAATTATTTGAAAAATTTTGTTATAAAAATATATCCTTAAATATATAGCTGAGATATTAAGAAATAGGTTCATAATAAAAGTATTTATAATTGATCAAAAGGAAATAAACAGACTACTATATTTTTTTGTGCAAACTTCCAATTATTTATGGAACTACTTCAAAACAGTGTGACCCGGTGATATTGACGTCAGCGGCCTTTATCGCGAAACCCGGGAAGTTTTGTGTTTTGCGCCACCGAGACATTTGTTCAAGATGCCGAGCCACGCAACATAGAAAAAATTCAGCCGAATTAACCGAAACCACTTTTCCAAGTAGAGTCAATATTCGATCAAGCAGAGTTAATACCCTGGGCTACTGACTTCAGCGAACCTTATTTTGAAACCCACAGGGTTTTGGGCTTCGCGCCCATGGAGGCTTTTGCTCAGGACGATGAAATGTTAAATGTATAGCAAGTTCAACTAAATTAACCGAGACCACTTTTCTTTAGAAATGTGCGTCGTCCATTATACAACTGATACAGTGCACTACCGGGAATATCTTCCGAAATATGTCGAATTGAAAGATAAAATTTTTTACGGACGTTTTCAGATCGTTTTTGAATCGATGAAGCGAAAAAGATATTTTTTCGGTTTTAAGGGACTGACCTCCTTAACTGACATACTTAAAAATACTTCCCTGGCAACCCCCAAAATGATGCAAACAGGCTCTATCTCCACAGTCCCTCGAACATGTCCTATCCATTATTTTATACTTTTAGAACAAACAAGCTAGACACAGGCAAGGATACAACCGGCCCAAATGTCGGATTCCCGATAATCACAGCTGTAGCCGATACTATTCCGGCTAAAGACATGATCCGTGCAATCAAAATATAAAATATGGACATAGAAGATTTTATTAGGACTATCAAGCCCGCGAACCAGAGGTGTATTGAAGCCGATCTGTTATTAGATTTTTAATTAGTGGTGAAAATAACGGGAAATAGCAATTAGTATCGAAGAAAAGGAGCGCATTAAGAGGTATTTGCTGAACATAAGACGCGTAATAGGGTTACAGGTTAAAGCTCAAAAGACTGCAGTCAGTACGGGGAAGAAGGGCAAACGGAATCGATTGCCGATTATTACCCGACTCTGGAGCAGCGATTAAACTGATGTAAGAAAGCACGCTGACGAAGGACAGCAAGACTTTTCTACTAAAAAAGAGTTTTATAATAGGAAATGACCGGCATCAATCCCAAACGGCAACTTTTTGTAATTACCATAATAAAAAACATTTGTTTCATATTGTTTCAAATGACTTTCCGTTACCCGAAGACGGTATTATAGGCTTACTATTTATCACCAACTATGATAAATACGCGATCACAGCAAAATTATTAATCCTAGAATAATACAAACTACCGCTTTATGAAGATGGAATCTATGCCGATGCAAATTCCATAAAAATTAATTGTATCTAGACTAGCTACCCGATAAAACTGAGATCTGGAAAAATGTAACAGAAAGTTTCCTCGAAGGAATGTATCAGATCAGAAAGGTAATGATAAAACTACCTCACTTTAACTATTTAAGAATGCCACATCTAATAAAAGCCCCGATGTACGATGAAATTGTTAGTATGAATAAAATCTTGGAGGAAGCGAATCACGAAACTAAGCCTGAATAGTATCCAAGAATATCAAACCTTCTATCCAAAATTTGACTAGACCACGTGGAACCGGCCATGGCTGACCCAATTTGGAGAACAATCTGCTAATATACAGATCTGTATACACTGTATAACGACCTTATACCATGCACCAGTCTTACAGAACATGAAATCGTTCTTAAATCAGGGAAAACCGTGAAGATTAAATCTTATAAACCACCTGAATGCCATAGTTAGTTCGTGAAAGAGCACGCGGCTGAGCTCTAAGAACAGGGAATACTACGACACTTCAACTCCCCTTTCAACTCTCCCATACGAGCTCCAATTTGAATACACCCAAATGCCTTTCGGCCTGAACTAGGGTACCATCTGTATAGCACGTGGACAGTTTAGGGGGGTGGGGGGAATGGAAAAATTCCGAAATGCCAAAAGACCGAGGGGATCGTGCAGAATCAAGGTATACTCGAGGTACACTGGCATTTTTTATATTGTGCTTTAAAGACCAATAATATCTATATTTTCATCAATTACATCCACGTAGACAAAATAAGGGGGGGGGGGGGGGGGGGGGGGGTGTTTGTAACAATTCCACGGTTGTCCACGAGGGAGGGGGGTCAGAAAGTGGTGAAAAATTGTTCACGTAGTATATGGATGGCTCCTAGTCACATTCCAACGAATTATGGACCCTGCTTTGAGAGGACTAGTAGGGAAACGTTTTTTTGTTTATTTGGACGATATAGTAGTATTCGAATCATCTATACAAAATCATAACGAGAATGTAAGGGTACTACTCGATCGCTTGCGTCAAACAGGCTTGAAACTCCAGTCTGATAAATGTGAGTATTTAAGTCCTGAGTTAGATTATCTCGGACACCTTTTCACAGCAGATGGTGTTAAACCAGGTCCAGGGAAAATATCAGCTGTCAAAGATTTCAAGGAACTTAAGTGTCTGAGGGACTTCCATTCTTTCTTAGGATTTGCAGGTTATTTTAATAAATTTATTAAAAACTTCTCTCATATTGCCAAACCACTTACAGAAATTACTAAAAAAAGTAATCCTTTCAAATAGACCAATAGATACCAACAATCTTTCGAACGGTTAAAAGAATCCCTATGCAAGGCTTCCGTGATCAGATATCCCGATTATCAGAAGGAATTTCTGTTGACTACCGATGCTTCCAACGTAGGACTAGGAGCAGTAATAAGCCAGGACGGCCACCCTTGTTTCTTCATATTAAGAACACTTGATGGAGGAGATCAAAACTACTCAACATCAGAAAAAAAACTCCTTGCAGTCGTTTGGGCAACTCAACGTCTACGACAATACCTCCTTGGTAGGACCTTTAAGATTCAGACCGATCACCAGACACTAAAATGGCTCGATAGTGTTGAAAATCCCTCTTCAAGGTAACTAATATGGAGATTACGTTTAGCTGTGTATTCTTACAAACCGATAGAATACATTAAAGGTAAAGAAAATAAAACTGCTGCTCTGTCTATTAAAAAACTTACCGCAGGTGGTAAACTCTGAAGAATGATACAGAAAAGAACAGATAACACCAGCGTTCAGGAGTTGCTACCGTATAACGAAAAACTCTGGCTATTCAAGCTAGACGAAATAATTAAATATTTTCAAAGCCGGAAGTTGACCATCGCTCGACTATACTTCGCAGACCCAACGCTTCGACCTTTAGCAAAGATTAAAATTGAGCAATTTCTACACTTTTTGGCATAAATTACAGTGACTAACTGAATATCCACTGTTGCTTTTGCATTACTTAATTAACTCAGGACGAAAAGCAGGAAATCATGAGAGAAGCTCACAGTTGAATAGCCAACCAGAATATCGGTGCAAATAAATGTACAATGAAAGCAAGACAACTAAGTGAGCGAAAAAACATGGAAATAGATGCAATTAACTTCGTCAAAAGATACCAGTTCTGCCAACTGCAGAAGACTAAACGGATAAACAGGTAGGCCGAAGCGATTATACCAGACACCCGGATAGAACCGAATGACAAGATTGCAATGGATATCTTTGGCCAATTACCTGAAATTATTAGTGGAAACAAGTACAAAGATATACTCACGGATCAAGGTGCAAACTTTGTGTCACAACAGATTCAAAGCTTTAAAAAACCTTCTTAGGATCTAGCACATTAAAACCACAACGGAAGAGATAACGCAAACCCACCCTCAAACTCTAGCGGCTGCTCCCAATCTAAAATATCAACACTTGACCGACCTGTGTAAAAAAGGCAAGATAGCGATACCCTATTATTAATTGCTGTTAATACTTAATTTATGTCATCAAGATCTTCGCACTGGAATCCGAAGAAATTGCTATACACAATTTTTTCAATATCCTTTTTCTCTTTTATACCTAATCACGAAATCCTTTCCTAACCAAAAGTTTTTACGCTTCCACGGACTATCGACAAATAGGGAAGTGTAAAACCACAGCCGAATATAGAATTTGGCATAATATGTACTAACAGAAACCACGACGAAGTGAATAAATAACCTACAGGCAACGATTGTAAAGTCTACTCCGTTTAAATAGACTCAACACGTAAGATGATATACAGGTTGTTTAAAAAGTCCCGGGACAGCCAAATAAATCTTTAGGTACATTTTTTTCGGAAAGGTTGAGGTCATTCTCAAAGTAACTTTTAACGAGGAATCCAATGGTGACCTTAGTTTTGACCTTCACCATTATCTTCATGGTAATTTCAAGGTCGCCTTTATTTTTTTCATGGAATGGCCATATTTGACATTGGCAATCGGAAGAGCGAAAAGTTCTATGTTGAAAAGTGTAATCACTTTATAGGTAAGGTGTGACCTTGATGGACGTATCAAGGTCATTCCAACTTCCATATGGTCTGAATATTTTTTCGCAAGCTAGCTTCTGAAAATCATTCTCTTACCCTACTTACTTACTTGAACAATGTACATTAAATAATGACCATCAAATGACCTTGACCAGAACCATCAAGGTCACACTAAGGTCACTCTTTTTTTATTGAAACGACTCTGTTTGTCGTTCATCAAGGTCATACCTTACCTATAAACTGACTACACTTTCTAACGTAGAATTTTCCGCTGTTTCGATTACCAATTTCAAAAATGGGCCATTCCATTAAAAAATAAAGATGATCTTGCAATTACCATGAAGGTCATGGTCAAGGAAAAAGCGAAGGTCACCATGGATTCCTCGTTGGAAGTTACTTTAAGAATGACCTCAACCTTCTTGAAAAAACGTGTACCTAAGGACTTACTTGGCTATCCCGGGACTTTTTGGACACTCTGTATATACAGGGTAGGCACGATGGGGCTTACATACATGGCGAACTTAAATGCTACCCGGATTGCACAACAGCAGAGGAGAAGCCATTGTATTTTCAAGCATTTTCAAATTTCCAGTGGGCGAAAAGTAAATTGTGTTTAAAGCTTATTTGCGGCATTAAAAAGGTATGTTATGGATAGACAGGATGTTTTAAACAAAGTGAATAAAATATTACATGCGTAAACATTAAATTGACATTATCTACATTTACTTACAGCGATTAGGGCAAACAGGTGAATCTGAACATAACCTCAAAATAATTACAGATCGGCGCGGCATGTTTATTATACTTTCGATTGATTATTCTTTACCAAAGAAACGTTTTGTAATTTTGTATGTTTATTACTGACAGTGTCGATAGTAATAATTTAGATGCTAATTACTTATTAACAATTTAACAATCATTACTTATTAATCATTTTGATAAGTTACACATTCTTTCTGAATTTAATAATTGATTATCATTGTTTTTTTATAGCTCGATCCTAGACGAAATACACATCAGGAAATGCAGATGGAGTCGGTGCATCTCAGCTGGTGCATTTCAATCAACATTCTTGGAAAATCGTTATCTCTGGACCTTATACCAAGACTGGGGACTGATCAGCCTAAAATTAATTATCTGAGTCATTATGATGGTATAGGTGTGTCAGAAAGATATCTCGAAGCAATTTAACTTGCCCGAATTTTAATTAGTGAAAGTTTTAGGGATTATTTTTATTATAGAAAATTTTTTCTCTAGACCTCATCTCAAAATCTGGTTTACTCAACCACTGAAATAAATTAGAGACTCGCTGAGGATTATATTGTACCAGAAACAAATGTAGAAGCGAAATCTTAGACTGGAATTTTTACTCAATTTTTTTTTAATTATTGAATTTTTGAAATTGCTATATCTGGATCTGATTTCCAAATCGGATTTGATCAGCCCGCTAAATTAATTTTAAGTAATTTTGATGGTATCGATTTATCGACAAAAAATCTTGAAGCTATTTAACTAGTCCGAATTTTAATTAATAAAGTTTTTAGGAAATTTTCTTATTTTAGAACATATTTTCTCCGGACCTCATCTCAAAGTTTGGTTTGATCAGGTACTGCAACTATCAGGCTAACTGTTACCTTCACTCTATACGCGGAATCTGGGCGCCCTTCGTTATCGACCGTGGGTCAAGACTACAATTCTCAAAGGGGAAAACCTCTTCTGGAGCATTGCCTTTTTGATGAGACTATCATCAATCGATAGTGGAAAAGAGTCTGACTGGTAACCACGCTGTCGTGGGTTCGAATCTTTTTCTCAACTTTTTTTTCGTATTGTAAACATGTCAAATAATAATTTTTAATGCTTCCCCGGCGAATAAATTTTCGTCTATGCGCGTGAACCAGTACAGGTTTTACATCCTTGGCTACTTATTTTCCAATAATATTTTGCAAAAAAATAATTTATTCGCCGGGAAGCATTAAAAATTATTACTTCACCTGTTTACAATACGAAAAAAAAAGTTGAGATAAAGATTCAAACCCCCGGCAGCGTGGTTGCTAGACAGACTGAGAGGCTATTGACTGAGTTACGATGAGTAAAACAATACCGGGATTTCGAAGATTACGCGATCTTGGCTCAAAATAAACTCAGAGTTGCGCTCAGTTCGACCTGAGTGGAGCGGAACAAATCATAGAACGAACCTCGCTGACCCAAGAATGACCGCAAACTCAAGAATGTACGCAAGAAGGACCGCAAAAGAATGACCGCAAACGCAAGAAAAGTTTACCTGATTCTCCGAAAATGAGCACGATTTTGTAAAAGTTGGAAGGATTTCTTAAGATCTGTCGGATCTTTGAAGATTTGCCTTGATTTCGAAGAATGAGTTCTGAGTTACAAATGACTCCACTTATTTTCACTCAGTAAATAGCCCCTTCGAGTCAGACTCTTTTCTACTGGACCAGCGGAGCTTGATGGTAGTCCATGCGCGTGAACCCGTGGAGTTCTGTACCTTTGGCTAATGTGATTTACAAACGCTCATAGTTCTTACAAGAGACCAAAAAATCCGGGACACGTATCTTATTATTTTTGAATTAATATCGATTGATGATAGTTTCATCAAAAAGTCAATGTCCCAGAATAGGTTTTCCCCTTTGAAAATTGTAGTCTTGACCCACGGTCGATAACGAAGGGCGCTTCGATTCCGTGCATAGAGTGAAGGTAACAGCTAGCCTGGTGGTTGATTACAAATACAGTTACAAAAACACGGGCAGCGCATGTCAGTTCTCTCTGCTTTTCGCTCCATTTCGCAACATATTTCGGTAAATTTGGGGATACCATCATCAAGACCTGGCCTTTTGAAAGAGCCATTGGTCTAGAGAATTCTTCTATTATGTCAGAATTGTGAGTAAGAAAATAAATTAGCAAACTATTCTAATCGCTTAAATGCTACCGTCTGCTACCCGCCGCTTTCTATCTTTCACAAAATTCAGATTTGTCGGGAAAATAATCATTTCCTCAACGAATTTTTTGATTTTTCAACATTTTATTGATCCGAGGATCTCGCAAAACCCCGAATATTCGACAAGTTTTCTTTCTTTCATTCACAAATCCTTCGGAAAAAATATATGTGGAATCAGTGCTGTACCTATTAAAAAAAATTCAAAGTCGGATTGAACCAACACCCTTATGTAAATGTATTAAAAAAAACAGTTTGAAACAAATGACATTTTTGGTTCAAAATAACGTACAGCCCACAAATATTCACCGATTTGAACAAAAAATTTTTTAAAAAAAGATAATAAGATTTCTAAAAGAGTTATCGAGCCTGATTTTTGAGATAGGTTTTCAATTTTTTATGCCAAGTTACAAAGTTAATATACAAATGTAGTAATCAGGCATTTTTCGACAGAAATATTCGTTGTTTTCGATACAAAAATTTTAATTAGGAAATTTGTGATAATTTTAACAAAATTCATAATTTTTTGATCAGTTATATGATTTTTTTAAACAAATACATTAATCAGGCATATGTCGACAGAAAAATTCCGTTGTTTTTACGTCAACTTTTTTAATTTGGAACTTCATGAAAACTTCAGCGAAATTTATAGTTTTTGAATGCATTTTGTGATTTTTCTAAACATATTTAATAAATAAATGCATCAATGGAGAATCTATCGACTGAAAAAATTCTGTTTTGTTTAGATGTCGGACATTTAATTCAGATCTTCATAATAAATTCGGCAACATTCATGATGAGTTGATAAATTTTATGATTTTTAAAAACTAATTTAACAAACAAATGCATTATTTGGGCATCTGTGGACGGAACAATTCATTTTTTTCGATGCCAGTCTTTTTAATTAGTCCGGGGGCTAGGTACCTTCCCGTATGCACTAAAACCGCCAAAGCTGAACACCCTTTATTCTTATGTATTTTGAGCCCCTGACTCCGAATCCACAACTTAATTTTTCGAGAAATGCGTAGAAAATTGTTTAAATTGCATTTGTTTAAACAAATTATAAAAAAAGTGTTATTTTTATATCCGGACAATCTTTTTAGAAAATATGGCTTATTTTAAGAAGAAAAGGTCTCTAATAACTATTTTGTAAAATGCCTGTTTCAAAAGTTATGAATTTTTAAAGCTCGAAAATTTGACGTTTTTTACTAACTTTCACTGTTGATAATTTTTGATCTACCGAACATTTCTAAAAATGTCAAAAACGTATATATTCTCTAAAACTTACTCTACAAATTTACCTAGTTTTCCACTACGGCAGGTCATTGCAAGTTATACTTTCTGCAATCAACAATGGGGCTTTTTTACTGCGTGCCTCGGCTGCGCGCGCTTCGGTCAACCTTACTATATCGTCATTTTTTATGGTTAAGTTTTCTATCTTATCTCAAGGTTTTGTGAAACTTGCCGGAGATTATATAAATTATGTAAAATATTTATTTACATAAGTACATTTTACACTAGACTATATATATTTATTTCTACCTTTTTTGTCTTTCTGGCATCTATCAAAAGAAATACATTTAGCTTTATACTTCACACAAGGTAATGATTTCTTACTTATACAAGCTTTACAATTACAACAGGTAACAAAATCGTCTGGAGGTGGTAGTAATATTTTTTTTTGTATCAATATCTCATCCTTGACTTCATAACCGAACATAAGAGGATTCAAAACATCTACTTTCTCGTCTAAACAATTTACTTGCTGATGAGTGACATAAAAAGTTCGGCGAATGTGCAATTCAAGTGATGCAGATGTACATGCCACTTTTTTAAATTCAGTCATCAAGACAAGATTGCAATAAAAAAATTATCGATGTCTTTCGAAAAGCATACTATGTCAATCATTAAAAAAGCCTTATTGTTGATCGCAAAAAGTCCAACTTGCAAAGACCTGCCATAGTAGAAAACTATTACAATTTGTAGAGTAAGTTTTGGAGAATACATACGTTTTTGAAATTTTTAAAAATGTTCGGTAGATCAAAAATTATCAACAGTGAAAGTTAGTAAAAAACGTCAAATCTTCGACCTTTAAGAATTCATAACTTTTGAAGTATGCATTTTACAAAAAAGTTACTAGAAACCTTTTCTTCTTAAAATAAGCCATATTTTCTAAAAAAAATTGTCAGGATAGAAAAAACCACTTTTTCATAATTTGTTAAAACAAATGCAATTTAATCAATTTTCTACGAATTTTTCGAAAAATTTAGTTGTGGATTCGGATTCAGGGGCTCAAAATACATTAGAATAAACAGTTTTCAGCTTTGTCGGTCTTAGTGCATACGAGGAGGTACCCAGCCCCCATACTAAATGGCCAACTTCATGATGATTTCCGCAAAATTCATAATTGGTTGATAAATTTTATATTTTTTTAAAGAACGAATTCAATAAACAAATGCATTATTCGCGGGTATATGTCGATTGAATTTCCATTCAAATTTCTTGCAATATAACTAGAAAAAACGTATAATTATGGAAAATCATAGAAAACATTATTTCAACAAATAATTTGTTTACAAACAATTTTGTTGTTTAATATATAATATTGAAACATGTTTAGCTAATATAACTATATGAAAGTTAGATTATTTCAACACTTTTTCTGTTATTGACGAGCACCGGAAACATCAAATAGATAAAAATGCCATTTTTTCGTTATATTTGTTTATTTATAAAAAATTATAAATCTTATTAAAAAATCAGGCTCGTCAACTCTCTTAGAAATCTTAAAAGCTTTTTTTTTAATTTTATTTATTCAAATTGTTTAATATTTGTAGGCTTACGTTATTTAAAACCAAAAATGTCATTTTTTTCCAGTGTGGGCCGGGAATGTGAAAATGAGATCATATAAACTCCTATCTAACACAACGGTTCTAAAAGTTGGTTGAACTTCTTAGCATAAGACACTAGCCAGCTATGACTCTTGGTTGAAACTAATCTCCCCCCGCCCCCCAACCTCTCATTAATCGAAGTTCCGTGAGTCACTGAGGTAGGGATTTAATTTAGAAGTTAAAAAAGGTAAGGCTGATGTGTAAAACGTATGTGCTACTTTCAAATCGTATAAATAAAATTGGAAATTAGCAAATTCAGTTTTTGAAAAACCGTAGAAGTTGCAATAAAATGTTTAATAACAATTTTTGTTTAAGGAATGCGCATTTTTTCAAAGAGGCAATGAAACTACATCTGTTTTAATATTAGTGAATGTTGTGAATTGTAATAATATACATTTATAAAAATAATATACAAGTTGAGATACAAATTCTAGTGCGAAGCACGAGGTACGTGATGAGAATGTAGTCGTTGAAGCCGAAGGTGCTTTAACGAAAAATAAGTCACTATCACCAAATTATAGTTGTCGGCGTTTTGACCTTTAGTTTAAAAAAAATCTGTGTACAAGTGTAAGGAATATAAAAAGACCGAGTGCGAAGCTCAAGGTAAATACATTGTCGAGCGCGGAGCGCAAGATATACATACTATCGAGCGCGAAGCACGAGAACCAACAGTCACGCGCCCTAGGCGCACTCAAACTTGTGAGCTAAGCAAACCGCGCGCTATGACAATGTGCCCTCTAAGCGGGCGGATTTTTTTTATTTATTTTTTTTTTATCTGAAAATGTAACAATTACTTTTTTTGTTACATATTTGTCATTTTCAATTCAAATTCAACTATGTATATGGTTAAGAATTCATCTCTTTGGTAGAATATTATTCTTGTTGTTTGTGCATTCACTTCTTTGTTTGAAAATCTATCTATTCTGTTGCACATTAGATTGTTTTCTTTTTGTTCAAAATTGAATTTTCGAATTTGACTGTTTAATTTTTTACTGAAAATTTTATTTTTTAGTTAAAATTTCATTATATCATTCGAAAATTACTGTTTTTTAACTAAAATGCAACTATTATATTTTTGGTTAAATACTACTTGTTTTAGTTTTAATATTTATTTTTATGTTGAAACTTTAAAAATCTTATTCAATTTTTTTTACAATTTATCTTTTTAGAGTTAAAAATTCTTCTTTTTTAGTAAAAAATTATTCTCCTTGTTTGAAAATTCATCTATTTTGGTTAAAAATTAATGTTGTTGGCTGATCATTGAACTCTTTCATTGAAAACTCGATTGTTTTTTATTTGAAAAAAAAAAACATTTTTTTAAACTGGAAATTTAACTGTATTATTTTTTATTGAAAATTTATCTTTTTGGTAGAAATTTATTCTTTTTGTTTAAAGTTCATCTGGTTTAATTAAGAATTCATTTCTCTTGTTAAAAATGCATTTCTTTGGGAACACTTGTTTTCTTTTGATTTAATATGATTTGTTTAGATAAAGATTGAACATTCCATTTTCCGTTAAAATTTATCATTTTAGTAAGAAATTTTATTATATGGTTGAAAGTTCCTGTATTTCGTTGGAAATTAAATTATGTGGGTGAACAAAATTTGTGTTGTAAAATTATTTTTTAAACTGATAACGTAACCGCTTTCATTGAAAATTTAAGAACAAAATTTATCTATTTTGTTAAAAAAATGTTGTTCTTGTTTTAAAATTGATTAAAAAATTTCTTAACTAATGTTTGAGGTAGAAAATTATTAGTTGAAAAATTAAATTATTTGTTTTCAAATTCAATTTTTAGCGTGAAAAGTTATATATGTTGTTGAAACTTTCTTTTTGTATGTAATAATTAATTTTTACTGAAAATGTAACTATTACATTTTTGGTTAAAACCTTATATTTTTTATGTTTTTTGTATGTAATAATTATTTTTTACTGAAAATGTAACTATTACATTTTTGGTTAAAACCTTATATTTTTTATCTGAAAATTCACTATGTGGTTGAAAATTCATGTAATTTGTTACAGATTCTTCTTTTTGCAAGAATATGTCCGCATGTCCGTAAATTCAGTTCGATTGTTTTTTGTAATTAAAAATTAGTTTTTTAAATTTAAATCTTAACTGTTTTATTTTTAGTTGAAAATTAATCTTTTTTAGTTAAAAAATAATTTCTTTGGTTAAAAATTGACGGGAAATGGAAGGGAATAAAGTCAGAAGAAGTGAAAGAGTTTAAATATTTGGGATATATCTTGCAAACGAATGGAGATCATAGATCTTATATAAGAGAAAGGATAAAAAAACAGCAGGGGTAATGGAACAGATATGGGGAATATAAAAAAGAAGGTTAAAAAATGAAGAAGGAGAATTTGGTTATTTCTTTCGCTGGTTTATCATGGTAAATCATGGGCGCACAACATGAGCAAAATAGCACACGTAGTGGGAGAACCACAAGTAGTGTGCGTGCCGTACTCGTGATGACGTTTTAAGAAGAGTGCACACTTATTGGACGGAAAGTTATCGGACTTGTACTGTAAATGGTATACGGTGATAAAAAAGGAAGGAGTACCAAAGTATTTAGAAAAGGGATTGGTAGAGAGAAGGTGAGCCAGAATAGCAAGATTTAGTTTGGGAAACAAGATAAGGGAATACATGTATTAGGAAAAAGAAATGAACAGAAAGTGTTGAATATGTGAATGGAAAAAATGGGAGCATGTATTGGAAGGATGTAGAAGAGGAATGTAAGGTAAAGGAAGCTGTAAAGAGAATGTTGAATAATTGAATGAATAAATGAATGTTGGAGGGTACTAGAGGAGCAAATGAGAGAGAATGAAAGAATGCATGTGAAAAAAAATTGGAGGTATAAGAAAGTGAAAGAAAAAGGAAACGGACGTCACTTATATTAGAAGCGTAAATATTGTAAGTAGAATATGAATATGTAAGTAGAATATTGTAGAATTGTAAGTAGAATATGAATATGTAATATTTAAGATGCGATTGCGTTCTCATGCTCTCTCTCACGCTTGCACTCTCGCTTACGATCACTCGCTCTCTTGTTTCCTAATAAGTCCTAAATTGCGCTATCACATGAAAGAGAGATAAGGAATTAGATATAAGTCTTTATGTAAATAGTTGTAAATAATTGTATATATAGTAAGGATAAGATTTACCATATATATGCTATAAGTAGCACTTATAGCATTTCTTATTTTAAACGTGGCCCCATTTCCATTTCCATTATTATTTTTTGAAACTTGATTCATAACATTTTTTCATAGTGCCTATTTTTCGAGATATTTGAAAGTTTCCAGTTTAAAAAATCACCCTATATATTAAGATGGCCCAAAAAATCACATTTTAGAAAGTTTAACGGACTTGTTGGCCAAATCGTTCTCGTAGGCAAATAAATTTATGCCTATTTTTTTATTTTCGAAAAAAATATAGTATAACATATAAAATGTTTCCAATTTTTCTTTCTTCGATTTTGGACAGGAAATTATAAGTCAATCTATTTGATATTTGATATACTTGTTCACTTGTCAGTGAATATTGCATATATCGCATTTTTATATCCCAGAAATATTATGCAAAAGTTTTAGGTATATCAAAAATGGCATAAAATGACAATATTTGGGCGCTCATTGTGACCCTCAGATATTCTTCTGTAACTTGGCATTTTGAAGAGGCATTCTTTAGACTATTGAGAATATATTTCTAAACAAAAATTATTAAAAGTATAATTTACATTAAGTAAAGAGTAAGAAAAGCTTATGAAAAATGACGCATTTAAGTTAAACACCGGCTGAAGGGACTGGAGGTGGACGGCTGCAAAAAAAGTTTATCCTCGGTCGGCCCGCTCATTGTGCACCGTATTTGCTGCGATCGCAAGCTGTGTTTCACTGACAATGAGTTTAATGGTAAAGTAATAATAAGTTAATAAATCTATAGCTGCTCTCTGGGTTAAAACTTTAGCTGGTGTAAGGACTTATCTACTTTAAATCAGGAAACTTCGAAGCCTCGGAGCGAGTTCTAAAAATATTTTATTTTTAAAATAAACAAAACAGGCATATATATATATATGTATATATAATTAAAAATTTTTCATAAGGACAACCGCAGGATTTCGCCGGAAGCGGGTGCTAATCTGAAAAATTGCACCCGCTTCCAGCAAAATCGCGGTAAAATTTCAGCCACAACCACCTCTCACAACCGTGAGATAGGTGGTTACAGTCTGTAAAAGAATCAATACGACGATCCAGCAAAAGCCTCGTGCACCCTAAGAACACGGAGTGACCCAAGGACAACCGCCTTCTGCATTTTTCCCGCAAGTGTTCTAGCATATTGTTGACACGCAGGGATGTTTTTTAGGCTATTAGCAAGTGAAAGCTTGGCACCTCCAAGAGCGCCGATGATAAGGACGATCAGTTTAACAGAATATTCCTGCCAGATGTGGTATAGTCAATCACACATTGAATGCGGGACGCGTACTGTCTTGCCCAGCCTATATTTATGGCAAGTTGATGCATTCGTCTTTTGGTCTTATGATCAGCCGTTGGTTTTGTTTTACGGTTCGCATCGGCCAAAGCTCTCGCTGCATTATGTACATAATAATTGATAGCCCAGAGGTCGGATTCACCGGAAAAATGTCCACGAAGCTCGTCATCCATTTCAGCCAGATCTTTAGGCTTGAGAGAAACCTTGGTGTTGATGTTTCTCCGGGTGGTAAACCATCGCTCTTCATCTATTGGATGCCTGCCCGCGGTTGGTATTAGTGTCGCCTCTCTTTCTTTGTTGCCGGCTTGTTCTAGCTGTGGTAGAGTAGGCGTTCCGCTTACATAGCCCCTTTTACGGAGTAGTTCAACATGGTTTCGCAGAGTTTGCTGCGAAAAGTGCGATAGCTCCGGTTGTTTCTCGCACCACAGAGCATGCAGCCGTGCCATGTAACCCCGTTCACGTGCCACACTCGCATCGTAGCACTCTAGCAAGTCGTAATTCAGTTGCTCCCAAAGGTTGCGAGATCCCGCCGATCCATCGCATTGAATCCATTTTCATTGGCTCCCCCAGCTCTAGATTTGTCGGCATTGTTGGCCGAGCCATTGTCGGGAGCCCTGCGCGTTCTGTTATTTTGAACCGCACTTACTACAACTATGTTTGGTGTTGTCATTGTTGTTCCCACGAGAAGCTAGGGAAAGGGTTTCGTCCATCCTTGTAGAGCCCCGCATGCAAGGATAAGGCTGCGTACTCTGAGAGGTCGCCCGGTATCCCAGAGTCACCGTTCTAGACACCTCACCCAGGTGCCATTCAACTTTCGGCACGGTTTTCACACCTCCGCTTGGGGGTTAATTCCTTCGGGACCACCATGGGCAATTGTCCGCGACTGCCTATTTAATTTTGTAACCATATTAAGCTGAAACCCTTGGTCAACCCGAGGACGCGTTCGGTGGCTTTGTCATAGGCCCTTCAGTTTGATTCTAGAGCTGATGGTAAGAAGAAGAAGAAAGATGTTAAGAAATGGAAGTCATGTAAATTGTAAACCCTTAGGGGACTAATGCATAAAAAAGAAGTTGAAAATTGAACAATTTTGTTGAAATTCTTTTTTTATTGGTTAAAAAATAATTTTATACTAAATATATGACAAAGATATGCACTACAAAATTTGAAACATTTTAGCCCCTGAAATCTTACCTCCTATATATTTATATTTACAACCAGTTAAAGATATTTTTCTCTTCGCAATAAATCTAGTGATTATATGATAATTCAGGATTTTTAAACCAGAATAAATTTGAGGAGCAGCTCATTAGATCGTCATTGGCTAAGTCAGGCGAGCTCGGGTTCATGTTCCTGCATTTTCGACTTTACACGAGGCTGGTCTTCGCAGCAGCCAAGTGGGGGAACCTTCTCCCTTCATTCTTGTGTCGTTTTACCTCTCGTCAATAATTAGGTCTTTTTTGCTCTCGCGTGTTTCTACTTCTCTTTTTGTACTTTTTTTAGTTCGCTTTTGCTCTCAGCTTTTCAATTATTTAAAAATTACAAAACTTGCGAATATTTACTTTTTTGTCGATAAATTTGTAATTTATCAAGTTACTCAGCAATACATTTCAAAACTATCAAATTTGGAAATTAGTCCCTGTGAAAATTTCTTGATGAATTCCAAGTTTATCAAGTTGCCTAACGACTATTCTGGATATTGTAAATTTTTTCACATTGATATTTATTCCAAAAATACAAAACTGACGAATATTGAATTTTCCGTATAAATTATAAATTTATCAAGTCACCCAGCAATACATTTTAAAATTGTATTCACATTTTTTGTTTTTATTTCCTAATTATAAACTCTCTTATCTTTGCCTGATTCTTATTTCTTCTGTCGCTGCAGTGAACAGTGCATCACCTAGCTAAGTGATAATCTATGACGGTTATCACCCGCAGATATGCAAAGAAAGATAAATTACGATTATACAAAAAAATTATTTGAAAAGTGTCTGCATAATATTTATTTCCCAGTAATATTTTTGAAAAAAATAATTTCATTGGTAAAGAAATTCCTAAAATAATTTTAAACTTAGAATTTAATTGGGAATATGTCTTTAGCGCCGTGGTTATTATTCCATGAAAATATTAAAGTCCCGTTCGCAATAATTATATTCGAAGTTGAAAATTAGTAAAATGTCGTTATATAAACAAAATAAAATCTCCAAAGGGGCCACATCGATGTAGGATTATATATTTTCTGTATTTTCAAAAATTCTATAGAGATATATTTGATAATTTAAAATAAAAAGTCAGAAAAGAAATACATTAGGACGCTCGGTCATTCCTGATGCGATACATTACAATCTGCCTATGATATAAATCACAAAATTTTCGATGAAAAAGGTGTCAATTCGTTTATTAAATGTATTATAATTGTGTTAATTTTTAAATTTTTAATTGATCTGTTATGTATAATTTTACTTTTATATACCGTAAGCAATGGTGCAAATTACAGAGAAAAAGAAAGTTCCAATTTCATCATTCATTGCGAGTTTAGCTTCACCTTCACCTGGTTCAATATGGAAATTACTTCAAGCAATCAATATAATTTTATTAAATTTTATTGTCAACGCTCCAACGAAAAGTCTCATAAGACCCCAGTAATATGAGCTCTGAATATAATATGCCTTTCCTTTATCTTTACAATATTGGAACGCTAATTTAGGAGATAATATCATGATTTCGTTACTTATTTAATAGATTTCATTTTTATGTCTTATATGTTAAAATATAAAAACAATTTCAGGTACGGCAGATGTAAAACTGTTGTTCCACTGTTATTTCGCAAAATATATAATACTACCATTTTAGAAAAAAATAAAAAGATTTGGATAAAAAAATTGCAATAAGACAGATCTATGAAAAGTTACCCTATCATACATCCAAGGTCTTTCGGAAAGATTACGGAGATCCTTAAAAAATTGCAATATAAACTCTTACATCAAAAAGGACCACACTTTAGAAAAACTAATACTTGACTCTTATGTGTACACATAAATACACGTCAATGAGTCAAATATCTTGATAAAGAAGTTATAATCCACTCAAAATTGAATTTTTTCTATGGTGGATACCTTGGTACCCTGAGTGTATCCACCAAGAAGGTATTCACAAAATCGATTACTTTTGCAAAAAAAAAACAATCCTAAATGACCTATATGCATGATTCACTTACAATTGAACCATATGAAGAGGATCTGGAGGCCCAAAGTGAACTTTTTTTATTCCAGTTATAAGCAAAAATGTACCGTGGTGGGTACACGGGTACCCGGGTGTACACACAGGGGTTAATGAAAAGGAATCCGATAAAATAGAAAATTTTTATAATATCGTTTATTTAAGCCTCTGATGGTTATAACGATCAAAGAAAGGGATAACAATTTTGGATGCGATGTCAATTTTTGCCGAGTCACTAAAGGTGTGTGTGCTCTAGCGTTTTCGTAATAGAAGACAAAGCCTTTTCTAATGATCAATTCTGGCCTTTATTTATTCGCCTGCTTCAATCTCATTCGTTGTTGACAGTAAAGTCGAATTAATGGCTTGGCCAGATTCGAGCAGCTCATGATAAATAATTCCTTTCCATTCCAACCAACCATTCAGCATCACCTTCGTTGGCGTCAATACGGGCTTTGCAACCGTTTGTGAATCTTCTCTTGGCTTTGATGACGAATCTTTTTTGCACATTATTGTCGTACGTGATCCACTTTTATCGCCCATAATCATTCGTTTAAAAAATGGATGATATAAATGCATAAGCGATAATTTTCGGAAATATTTAGTCCCATATATTCACGTGAAATTACAAAGAAATAATATTGTTTAAAAAATGTATTTCACAATGATCTATTTTAAAGATCTTTACTTTGGTCCATTTGTAGCAAATATAAAGCGAATCTGTTTGACATTAGGCTGTATATTTATTATTTCTTACTCTTTAACTTAAAACCTCCAAACATCGCAAATAATTTTTTAAATTAATTTTATTCGATATTTATTACAAACAATAAAGAAAAACCCGAAAGTATGTAATCAAGCTTGATTTTTCAAATCAACTTATAATATTTTGTAATAAAATAAACTAGTAAGTTTTCCTGCTGAATTAAACAAGTGTATTGAGCAATTCTATGCAATAATTTAGGAGAAATAAAGGAAAATGAAATTATTCACTTTCTTTTATTTCTGTGTTATAATATATATCATCTTTCCGTTTACGAAATGTAAAGAAAAATGTCTGGGATGTTTTCTATGCTATGTACTGTGAATTAATTTGCGTCAACATTAAAATTTAGCTCTTTATTAATCTCTCTAATCATTTTATTATAATTTATATTCATTCTTAAGTGAATAATAATATAAAGCTTATAACTCAAACCAACACTTACAACCAATTCCAGTATTTCATAGTGTAATTCTGCATTTTGCCGAATCCTTAAAACTTCAACCTGATTCTTCATACGGACTTACTGAACTTGATTCTATATTGCATGAGTCAGTCAAGTTACTTATTTAGAAAAATAATTGTTAAGTTCATAATGAAACGTAGTGGAGTGGAAGCTTCTAATATGAGCCTTAAAGGTTTACATTTTTTTTGCACCTTGCTCCCTATTCCTTTACACAACCCTTACACACTTACTTGGTGGTGTGATGGGGGCCCACAGTTTAAGGTGGGTTCCGGACCACCAAGCGTAACAACTTTAAGTACGTAGAGAAAACTTTTTTCTCTAGAGGTACCGGTCCCACGACTTTCTGGACTAGTGTTTACCGCATGGACCACCGATGCTCTTCCAGAGTGCAAGGCGGGAATCCAATTCCAGTATTTCAGAGATTAAAACCGACCATGGATTAAAAGTTCAAAAGACACTTGCATTACCCGAACAAGAAATTTGGATAGGCAAGGTAGTATGCGTCCCGTGTTTAGTGTGCGATTGACTACAGAACATCTGTTAGACCGTTCACAGAAAGGGTTGGGAGTTCGCTCAAGAACTGAGAATCTTCAATTATACACTAAACAAGTCTGGCGCAAGGAGGAGAATACAGAACAGGGAAAGATGGATCAGGGATAATCAACAGTTTCTCGCTGACCCATCGCGCCTTCTCAGCGTTCCTCCTGTTTATGTTAAAAATCCATTCAAGCTCCACGAGGCAGACTTTTTAGAGAGAGGTATATACGATGCCTATAACACTGGAATTGAAAGTAAATACTGATATATTGTGCACTTCAAGTAATTTTGCTACAACCTCATAACATCTAAGGAGTGTCCATCAGTCACTGCCGAAGAGGTGAAAAGTACGAGGTGTGTTAAAAAAATAAGGTGACTTTATGGTTTTCTCAAAAAATATTCATTTATTCCTCAATATTTATGTTGTCCCCTTCAAAGTAATCCCCCTCAGATATAATACACTTGTGCCAACGCTTTTTCCAATCATCGAAGCACTTCTGATAATCATTTTGTGGTATAACCTTCAGTTTTTTCAGCGATGCAGTTTTTATCTCCTCAATCGTTGAAAATCGATGTCCTTTCATGGGTCTCTTCAGTTTTGGGAAAAGAAAAAAGTCACTGGGGGCCAAATCCGGTGAATTTCGAAAATTCAAATTTTGATCAAGCAAAAAAAATAATGAAAAATAAAACATTTTGTTTTGTGGTCTAACTATGCAAGTTACAAAAAAAGATTAATTTGAAAAAAATGGTAATAATAAAAATTGATTGAAATTAAGTTTAAACTTAAAAATTACAAAAAACAATTAAATACAGCCGATAATTATTCGATATTTTGTAATAAATTAAATGAGTTGCCCCATTTCATATTTGTAAGCGAAAATGGAGTCATAATTTTTACATAAATAAGTTGATCTAGAAACTCGCTCAAGGTACGTATAGGCGACATCGAAAGTTAACATATGCAAAAAATCAAAATATATTAGCGGGCGCCCATAAAAAATGCATTTAGGTTTCCTATACAATTTTAATGATTAAATATATTTTGGATTGCATCGGAAACAAATGAATTTAAAATTCCATAATATAGTTAATGACAAGAATATTCCTTTCACTTTTACTGTTTCAATATGAATAATTTATTATTGATTTAAAAAATATTGTCATTGATACGAACCAAAACATGCATTATGTAATTTCTTAGGGATAATATGGGTGAAAAGAAATTGGTGGACACTTTTTACTTTACTGGTATTACTTATAGGAGTACAAGTGTAAATCTTGGATAGTATTGGATATTGTTTTTACTCTTTACATTGCAATGTAACATATTTATTTGTTTAAACAATATAATTGTTTTAGGATGCCTTTGCATGGCTTAGGGGGCGCCAAATAAGGGGGCGCAGCAGGGAACCCCTGGCTGCGTCGCCATGCCAGTCTGCCACTGCTTGTGGATACGAAGAACATTTTCGCAGCAGGACCAGGTGGTATCCAGAACTTCTCGTGGAAGAAGTTTACTTCTACACACTAACATCTGACCCGAATATTTATCTCATATATAAAGTCGGAGATGCCCATTCTGCAGTAGCAAGTGTTAGGACGCACTATACTATACCTAAACAAGAGAATTGCTCGAATAATTGAGTCTGTATGCAGAGAGATGTACGAATAACGTGTCTTGACGCAACAGCCCAGCAGTGCTTTCTATCAATGGCCTGGATTGACTGCCAGAAACCTTTCGATTTGACCTCTTATAGACTTATCGTCTGTCTATTGGATAGCTTAAAGGTTCATCCACACACAGTGAGATGCATAGAAGGATTGTTGCTCTTTTGAAGAACTAGATTCACTCTAATTGCAGCTTACATCGTTGCAAGTGGCAAATATTCTTTCCTAAAACTGTTCAGGAAGCACAAGATGATTTGTAAAGGAGATTTCCTTTATAAAACCGGCACAGAAATATAAAAGAACAATTCTTCGTCGAAGGAGCAATTTCTTATTTTTCTCATATTATTAAGGCTTAATTCAGGTACAAAGAATTTTATTTTCGCATGTCTGAATCGTGTTATTCTCACCTTAGTATAGAGCGACCGCATTTCATGTATAGAAGTTCTCAGCGATAGGCGCAGAGAGTGTCATGCTCACCCTGAGTACCTAGAAAACATACTATACAGGTGTCCATTTCGCACGGGACCGACGTATCTCTACAAAAATGACGCGGCCCAAAGAGTGCTTTATTACCATCTTTGTCGCAGTTACGGTTTGGCTAATGACCCTGTTCTACCGAACGCTCCAAAGGAGATAGAGTCAATTGTTTGAAACGAGAAGTGCCAAATTTGCTAGAGATGCAATTTTTGGATAGCAATTTCCACGGCACAGCCAAGGCCTCACATCGTTCTCCAAGACTTCGAGAAACGAACTATATTCGTAATCAAGCTCTCGGATCTAACCGTCTATCACAAGGAGAAGGAAAAGGAGAAGAGGCTTTAAGGGCTCATAAGGTAGCTGCAATGACTGTACAGCTTTCTGCATCTACCTTGCAAGTGCCTGGGAATATTTTGGGCACGCGGGTATAGTTTTAATATTACGAACCCGTAATAGCTTCGCAACTCCGAGAGCGATGATTACAAGGACAATTGCCTTAACTGAATATTTTAGGTAAAGTCCTTACAGCTCCTTTCCAAGGTATTGATACCTGTCTTCTTTTTCCTTCTCCTTGGCTGTGACGTTGTGGTTGGCAGGAGCCAAAATTTTTATCACGAATATAGTTCGTTTCACGAAGTCTTGGAGATCAATGTCAGCCCTCGAGTGTGCAACTGAGAATGCAATCCCTAAACCTGCAAACTCCAAACTTATAGACCCCAACCCCATAAAAGTCATACTTATGGACCCCAAACCCATAAACCCTAAACCTATAGACACCAAATCTATAAACTCCAAACTCATACATCCAAACCTTTAAATCACAAACTTATAGAATCCAAACCCAATAAACATCAAACTTATAAACCACAAACCCATCAGCTTAAACATTGTGGAACCCAAAATTATAAACCATAAACTTATAAACTCTAAACTCATACACCTAAAACCCAACAACCCCAAAGCCATAAACTCTAAGCCCACAAATCCCAAAACCATAAACCCCAAACCCATCAGTTAAAAATCCATAAAACCCAAACTCAAAAAACCTTATCCAATTAATCGAATGTTTGAGGCTTTGTATTTGATCGATTTGCGGTTTGTACTTTTAGGTTTTATGGGATTGTGTTTTGTGGGTTTGGTATTTATGGGTTTAAATTTGATAGGTTTGTGGTTTATGGGATTGAGGTTAATGGGTTTGGTTTCTATAAGTTTTGGGTTTATCAGTTTGGGGTTTGTGGGTATGAGGTTTATAAATTTAGGGTTTATAGCTTTGGGGATTTTGGATTAAAAAACAAGGTCGCACCCTCAAAGGAGGCGACAAAATACGATCCTGCTTTCACCTACCCGTCTACATGGTAATCCTGCCTGGATTTCGAACATAAAATGGAAGTTTGCCATCAACAAAATAGATGTGTCAAGTTCCTAGTAAGACACCTCACTTCAAACTGCAAAAAAAAAAAAACAGTGAGCAAAATCCACAATGTGTCAATTGCAAAGGAGAACTCATAATAAGGATGAAAAGAAGCCTGCTGCTGCAAAATCATTCTCCTCAAGCAGCCAAAATAATGGAAATGAATAATTGTACTATCCACCTCTAACACACAGCAGAAAGGAGTAAAACCTTTCAGGATCAATTTTACCTGCAACAATTCGAACACACAACACGTCATCAGCATCGACAACTAGCACATCTTCGCAAAGACAGCATATTCTAAGAAATAATTCAACGATGTGATATAAGTTAACTCTTCAAACTAGCAATTAAACTTGAAGAAAAATTGTATGGCAAAACAATTTTCAACGTTTACAAGCAATTATCGGGCTGGCTGTTGAACTTGATGGATAGTCCAGAAATAAAAAAAAAATAAATAAATAAAACTAGTACACTGGAACGACAGTGGCTTAGAAAAAAATTGAAATACCCATGTATCTTGATAGCTATTATGTAACTAGATTTGTGATGGGAGAAGTATAGTTCGCAAAAATAATTCTAAAACACGATTACCTAGATATAAAACCTTTAGGAAAAATATGGCAACAATAAAAAAATGTTAAAAATCATATCCCTTGCATTGAATCGAAATCATTTAAAGCGCATACAATTAAGCTGAAAAGTAAAATAATGATAGTATATACGTTTTCCGTCAAAAAGTTTCATCAGCACAACTGCAATTAGTTCCATTCTTAACCTCAGTTGAAAGGTCATAATAGCTGAACATTTTAATTTTAAGCATGTCAGAAGGAACTGCTTTAATAATAATAAAAATAGCAACATAATGTATATTTACACAAATGGATATTCCTATGTCCTAGAATTCCCAGACAACTTTACCATATATCCATATTATCAAAATGCTCGAAAAAGTATGTTAGACTCAGCTATCAACAAGAAAATTGGAAACATGCAATTAATTGATTTTCTTGACGAACTATGCACTGACCATAAACCGGTCTTAAGCTTGCTTCGTGATAAATATATTATAATGTAATTGTCATGTTCTAATAAACATTTAAACTACAGAAAAGTTGACTTAAAACTATTAATTATATCAATACAATGTAAATGATTTCATGAATATAATTAATAATATACTATTGAAAATTCTAACCCTATCTAAGAAATCTTTGAGCATAAAAAGAAACTCCCGGACAATATAACACAAAAAATTAAACGCAGAAACCCTTTGCGGAAATTTTCATAAAAAACTAGAAAGATTTACCTAAAAGCCTTTGTAAATATGCCAAATCGAAAAACAAAAGTGTCTATTACTGAACATAAAAACAACTGGGAAGATAAATTTGCCTCCCTTAGCACTAAGGATAATTCCTTGTGGAAAATGGCCAAATCTAAAAAACGTTGAATAAAAAATACATCTCCCCTCTTAAAAGTCCAGATCTAGTCTTATTTTCTAATAAAGATAAACCAGAATAGCAATTGCCGATAATGATGAAAATGTCCACAAAATAACTTGTAATATGCGAGAGCCTGAAAATAAAGATGAAACTAATTCACAATGTAATGAAATTATTCACTCTAAAATGAATCTAGATGAAATAAAATCAGCTACTCCCAGAGAAAATAAAAAAAAAACGATATGCAAAACAAAAGCAATGATAGCCCGTGGCGGAATAAAGACTTTTAACTTATTTATTTCAGGTCTAGTCCAGTTTAACATTAGTGTAATAATAGCACTGTTCTGAATTCTTTTTTATAATCTTATTAACATTTAATAACAATTTTTAAAGTAAATATTTGTCGTTTTCTAGTGAAAATAATATAAAACAACATCCAATTTTGTTGTGAAACTAAGCCTGAGACTTATTAAAAGTGAACACTTGGTTGCCAACTCTGCAATCTAACAGATGTATTTACATTCTGAATTTTGTTTACGCCCTTTTATCATAAAATGTTTGATACCCCAAACAAAATTTTAACTAAAAAATTCTCGAAAACCTGATATGCTGGGAAAAAATAGAAGACGGATTTGGATTTAGTTTGGAATGGATAAGGAGGATCATCCCGACTATCGTTATTCGGTAAGCTGACAAATCTCTCTCGGACTTCCAAACGAAACTGATTAATTACAGGACTACAAGACGTTAATATAGACCAACAAGTGTTGATCTGCAAGCAAAACTAGGAAAAAACATCAACCTATTTAGACGAAAGTTAAAGCTAAAGAATCTATTTGCTTTCTTATTTATATTTTTGGAACTTGCTTAGAAGGTCTTTCAAGAGTGACTCCTGTTGGAGATGGTGCGTCATGCAAGAATAGAGCAGATAGATCAGAAGTTCAAGTACAAGGCCGATTCTCGCGGGAATTCTACTTTGAATCTGCTCTCACTGCTCATCAGAATCAGGTCAAAAAGATTACTGCTATCTCTCAGGTGCTTTAGTAAATATTTTTTCTAACTGAAACACAAGCAAGGGATTATGTCGTTTGCTAGTTGATTAATAAACGAGTAAAAATGCTTCGACTTAAGTTAGACTTGGTGATATCTTGAGTTCTTCTACCACGCATTGATGTCTGGCTAGGTTTTAAAACTGCGAAGAGACATAAAATATTATCTTACTTTTATCGTGTTTGCATGGTTGATCCCAAATCGGCGTAAACTTGTCTTAAGGCTAACCTTTATTGTATCAGAGATGAGATTGACGTTGATAATTAAAAAATTTGTAATTATTAAAAATAAATACTTTCATAATTAAAAATGGTGGGTGTTTGTGTGTGTCGTTTCACGTCAAACGGATCATGGCTGCGGACAAAATCCTAATAAGCTCACAGAAGCCATTTTGGGGTTAAAATGTTCGTTAAAGAAAGTACTTTCAAAATAAACGTGGCCTTTTGTGAAAACCAATATGGAAGATCCAACATGGCGGCTCAAAGTTATCAAAATTATGGGTCAGTTGTTAATAACTGAGAAAAAAATCACATACCAAAAGCAAAAAGAATAAATATTTTTGGCTTATAAGAAAGTTAACAAGTTTTTCTTTCAAACCCAGTTCGATTTTTTCAAATTTGAAATGGGGCTCCAAAATGGCGTCTGAAGGTTGTAAAAATGCTGCAAAACGCATAAAAAGAAGTTATTAAACGGCTAAAAAGTCGCTATTGCTTTTGATATTAAAATAAAGATTGTTATTTTTTCTTTCAAACTCAGTTCAATTTTTCTTAAATTCAAAATGGCGGCCTAAATATGACGTGTTAAAGTCGCATAATTTCTGTAAACGCATAAGAAGAAGTTATTAAACGGCTTAAAAGTCGTTATTGCTTCTGTTTTTGATATTAAAACAAAGATTATTGTTTGTTCTTTCAAACCCAGTTTAACTTTTTCAAAATCCAAGATGGCGGCTCCAATATGGGGTCTCAAAGATGCAAAAATACTGAAAAACGCATAAAAAGAAGTTATTTAAGGCTTGAAAAGTCGATATTGTTTTTGTTTTTGATATCAAAACAAATATTGTTATTTTTTCTTTCAAAACCAGTTCGATTTTTTCGAATTCAAAATGGCGGTCCCAGTATGGCGTCTGGTAGTTACAAAAAAGGTCAAAAACATACATATAAGTCTTGATACAATTTTTTATCAATTTTTCATTTAACAAAATTCAAAGTTTACTCTCTGCGTTTAACAGGGTTGAGACTATCTGAATTAGAGCCCACATTACTTGTTTCTTCTTTTTTAATTGAATTTTTTTGGGGGTTTTTCATGCTTAGTTAAGTTTTTAGCTTATTGTGTTTAAATATTTCGTGTAATAAGAAAACCTTTTAGTTACCAGCTGACTTGAATTGACAAAATACCCATGGTTATAATGAATTCCAGTGTCTGAAGGTGGATTATTAATTATATATATTATTATTAATTTTCCGCTCATGTAAACAGAGATTCACTTGTTAAAATTGCTTCAGTTGGCTTAGCTTGCAAGCTGGTACGTCAAGCATCAGTTTTAAACTTGCCAGCTATAGAGAATCACATTGAGTTTTACCATGCGCTATAGCAGAAGTATTCCATACAGCATTAACACCGAAGTAAGTTTTATGATGCATCAAGTTTGCAATTTGATATTTATTTTTATGATGCTGTCTTGCATTATCTGACACATGCGTAATCTTTTGAACTTTGGGACATAATTGTTGTACTTCTGGTGTAATAATTTTCTGCATGACATAAACTAGAATTGTATCATGAGTTCCACAATCAGATAATAATATAAAACTTTGATGTTTTATTTTATTTTTTATAATATATAAACACAGAATTAACACTGCATTCGTTGTTATTAAAGTGAAAACGTGGTGCGGCATTCTGTGCAACGTAAGCGTAATTTTCTGAAAACTTACCATGCAGTATTCCACGGAAAAAATTCATCCGTAAAAAAATCACGAATTTGTATCGAAGTCTCGAATACAGGATAAGAAAATCAAACATTAAATCCTTATTTCTATGAAAAATGTATGGATGAATTTAGAATTTTTTTATGAACAGTTCGAATTTTCTACGAACAGTTCCTGAAAATTTTCGACTTAAATGTAAAAAGGGAAAAATTTTATTTGTGCGATTTAATTTAGATTTATTTATAAATTCGCACAAATCTGAGGATTTGATTCCTCGGAACTGTTGACTCGACAGTTTCTAAACATAAACTATGAGTGCGTAAACAAGCGTAGCTATCGAGGCTGAACAATGTAGCTCTGTGAAACTTTACCACATAACACATAATATTTTTGTAATTACGAGGGTAGTTCAATAAGTCCTTAGAATGACCAACAGATGGCGCGTGAATCGCTCCAAATCATCTGTTTTCAGTCAGCACCACTCCCGACTGGATATATGGTGCAGTCACAGTCCACATCTTCTGAGTTTACGTGTTTTTATAACCAA
>NC_046663.1:105067812-105072583 GCF_010883055.1 Belonocnema kinseyi | reverse complement strand
ACCAAGTGTATAGAGCTCCAAGGAGATTATGTTGAAAAATAAAAAAAAATTTACCCAAAAAAAATTGTTTTTATACTTCATTCTAAGGACTTATTGAACTAATCTCGTATTTACGGAAAAAAGTGATGAACGGCTTTAGACTTGTCATATCGAGTTTGTAAATTCTTTTACAAAATTCGCAGACCATGTACGAAATTACATCAATGTCGGATGAATTTTTCTCATATCCGAGACCTAGCTACTAGTTCGGGACTTGTTTACGTATACATTTTTTCCATGTACTTCTTGCTCTGTAAGATTTTCCCTGAGATTCATCAAGTACTTAGATTGTTTATTGGCGATAAAATGATGTACAATCAACTTACATTGAAAGACTTTTTTTAGAATAAATGATCAGAATGAATAAGAATTTAGTATGATATCGTTTCAAAATAGGGAAAACAGGATTTGCGTTTAAAAAATAATATAGCGGTTTTCAGCCGTCAAAACCAATATTTTTGTTTGAACAAATGGAAATGATGTTTCATTAACTCTGATAAGACTTGCGAGAATTTAAAATTTACTGTATCAAAGTTAACAAGCGAAGTTAAAATAATAGTCATACATTTTATTTGAAAAAGCAAACACATCGTTTCAAGTTGGTATACAAAGCATATGAGAATCTCAAACGACTATATGAAAAATAACTAAATCACCTAAAATATTTAGCCTTGAGAAGGAGGAACTAAATACACAAATTACATACAACTAAATACATTAACACGCGTAAAATTATTATTTTGATTATTATATACTTAATTTATTCACTCGCATATAATCGCATGCTTAATCGCTATGAAAAATCGGAACCGCTGCGACGAGATTCAAAACCTAACTTACCTAAAGGACTAACGCATTCCCGAACAACTAAACCCCACGGCTAACTTACATTATTGAATATTTGGCAAAAATCTCGGCTAAGCGGCGTCGCTTAAAAACCCAGTGCATTATGATTTTCGATGCTTAAATTCATTTTTTATAAAATAAATTTGTTGAAAGGAACTGATACAGTATAATAAACTTGAGTGTATTTAGACGTAATATTTTATAAATTTTACTCATTGAATTACACTTTATGACCTTAGTATATAAATTTCGTGAGAAAGAATTCCTAATGCTTTAAATTCCATAGCAAATGAATTAAATTAAAATATTTTTCAAAAACTCAGTAAAAGGACTATCATTTTTTCATAGTGTTAATTTTTGAAATGGAGATTCATAATATTTGTATTTAGAATACTACTTTGTCGTATTCGTATATTAAATACTCATATGATGATGCTAAACTTCGGTACTGAAATACGAATAAATATAATAAAACCTCGGTTTTCCCTATTTTGGAACGATATTATATCAAAGTCTAATTCATTTATTTAATTAATTCTACCAAAAGGTATCTCAGTGTATCTAAAAGAGATCTAAGTTGACTTATCAATTCTTCTAGGGGAAGACAATGATTTGGAAGTGTACATCTATCAATAGATTTCCATACGTTTACATGGATAAAAATCACTTTAAAACTCTGCAATTCTTTTGTTATGAACAAAAAATTTATGATAACGCTAAAAGATTTTTAAATAAAAGATTTACTAATCCACCTTCAGAAACTGGAATTCATGATGCACATGGGTTTCTTGTGATTTCAAGTGAGCTGGTAATTAAAAAATATGTATGTTTTTGACCTTTTTTGTAAACACCAGACGCCATATTGGGGCCGCCATTTTGAATTTGAAAAATCGAACTGGGTTTGAAATAACAAATAAAACTCTTTTATTTGATATTAAAAACAAAAGAAATAACGACGTTTTAGCGAGTTAATAACTTCTTTTTATGCATTTTCACCATTTTTGCAACTTTGAGGTGCCATATTGGAGCCACCATCCTGAATTTGAAAAAAATTGAACTGGGTTTGAATGAAAAAACAATAATCTTTGTTTTAATATAAAAAAAGCAATAACAACTTTTCAGCCGTTTAATAATTTCTTCTTATGCGTTTCCATCCTTTTTGCGACTTAAACACGCCATACTCAGGCCGCCATTTTAAATTTAATAAAAATGGAACTCGGTTTGAAAGAAAAAATAACAACTTTTTTTCTAATATTAAAAACAAAAGCAATAGCGACTTTTCAGTCTTTAATAACTTCTTTTTATGCGTTTTTCAGCATTTTTGCAACTTTCAGATGCCATTTTGGGGCCGCCATTTTAAATTTGAAAAAATCGAACTGGGTTTGAAAGAACAACTTGTTAGATTTCTTTTAGGCTAAAAATATTAATTGTTTTTGCTTGAGGTATGTGATTATTTCTCACTTATTAAAAACTAAACCATAATTTGGATAACTTTGAGCCCTCATGGTTGAGCCATAACCTCAAAAAATGACGAAAAATCATGCACTGAGGCAAATAAATTTCAAAATAATGACAGTGATGCAAATTTTCACTTCAAGAACATTGTTAGCAACTGTGAAGGATCAACCCTTGCCTGATATCAACGTATTTAACATAACTTTACCCAACAGAACCTGACCTCACCTAACCTGAATTAACAGAAATTTATTGAACTACACGTAAAGCTCTAGAAGCATATTCTCCCAGTAGCAAATGTGTGCTACATCAAATGGGTTAACTCGAGCCTAACCTAGAAATAAATCTAACCTAGCCTAACCTAACCTAACCTTACGAAACACAATTAAACTGATTGTGTTGTCCTGTTGTGTTTGCGGTACCGTTTCATTCAGCTTCTGCTTAACCTACATAGAGGTTTAACCTATCATAACCTAACAAAACCTGACCTAACCTAACAGATTACGCTGGCAACCCTGTTCTTAAACGTGTTAAACGTAAGCGTAACCCTTTGAATCGTTCCTTCGAAGAAAAAAGGACACGTTATAGCAGGCAGAAAATAGACTGAAGTAGGTCTATAAATCAATTTAATTACGATAAAAAGCAAGATAAAATGTAAACACGAAAGATAGTATAAATATATCCCTTAAGTCTAAGAAAAAAGGAGAGAAAAAATTTTTTAATAAAACTCTTATTCATTTGCATGCTTAAGT
Organism: Belonocnema kinseyi; assembly: GCF_010883055.1. NCBI lineage: Eukaryota > Metazoa > Arthropoda > Insecta > Hymenoptera > Cynipidae > Belonocnema > Belonocnema kinseyi. The sequence goes on along the minus strand of NC_046663.1, from coordinate 105,069,491 downwards.
TACAGTTCTAGATTTTAATTGATACAAACATTGTCAGGTTATTTGAAATGGGGTCAATTCTACTTGCAGTTCTAAGTTTCTTCAAATGAGTAATGTGCCACTAAATTTTTAACCACCTGTAGTACAATAAAATGACTTTTATTGTGTTACAACGGGAACACTTAAGTTAAGGTGTGTTGCGTTAAGCAAAATTTCGTTAGGTTCTGTTAAGTTAGATTCATTTGTAGGTTTGACTTCTTTGCAAGTTAAGCCCAAGCTGATTCAAACGTTACCGCAAACACGAAAGGACAATACAGTCAGTTTAATTGTGTTTCGTGAGGTTAGGTTAGGTTAGGTTAGATTTATTTGTCGGTTAGGCTCGAGTTGACCCATTCGAAGTAGCACACATTTGCCACTGGGAAATTATGCTTCCAGAGCATTACGTGTAGTTCAATAAATTTCTGTTAATTCAGGTTAGGTGAGGTCAGGTTCTGTTGGGTAAAGTTATGTTAAATAAGTGCTTCTGTTAAGTACTGATTTTTTCAGATTCCCGCCGCTTTTAGCGATCAGATTTCTCATGAAATTCTAGGCTTGGACGACTAAGATGAGAAGATGTTAAATGTTCTCGCTCAGTTTTCATGGTCAATACAACTAGAAATTCGGAATTCAACCATTCAGCATTTTTCGTCTCAAACTTATCCATGATCCTCGTCGCAGCTTTGTATTTTTCAGAGCGTCTACTTTTAAGAGCTCTCAAAGTGGCTTTTAATCTCTCAACATCTGCACTTTCAATGTTATTGACATTCAATTCCATTTTTGATAAAATGTAGAAAACAGTTGTTTCCACATTATCAGTTTTTAGGAGTTCTTCAAGAACTTCCCTTTTAGTGAATTTCTTCATTTTATAAGACAAAATGTTGAAATATGGAACACAATATGGGAACGACAGTGGCAAACAGGGAGAAGAGAAAAGAATAATTTGTTAACTTATTCCGAAAGTTTATATATTGAACATGTATATATTTTATACATCAATTATGTAAATTAATATTTTATTAATATCTGCGCACGGAATGTGGACGGAAAGCAGATTGCCGAAACAAGTGAGTTCGCACGTCCTCGTTGATGCGGCCAGGAACACAAATGAAGGTAAGCCAGCAGCAGCGCAGCGCTCTACACGCCATGGCATGGTCGTGCGCGGCCATGTATATATACTATAAGCAGCGAAACAAATAAAAAGTAGCAAAAAGTAGCACACCTATCCTCAAGTGCACATCTTAAGAAAGACATTCATATATTTTAGAACTCAATATGTTGTGTTATGTCATGTTATGAGCAATCGGAAGCAGGTGCTCTGCTGTATAATTTTGTTCTGCATTCACTAATAATATGATTGTATAAAATTGCAATTGACAATTCCAGATTCAATTGACTTCCGAGAAAGTTTACACTTTGATTAATAAAATAAATGTAGGTAGGAAGTTTGGAATCGATTTCTTGGAATAAAAAAACGTATTCCACGAACGTCAGTAGCACTACTAATTTTAGCAAGATTTTCTACTTTGTGCCTATATCATCGGAACAAAAATTCATCTATCAACGTACGAGGGTGGATTGATAAGTTTCCGGCCTGACCAAGAAAAACAACGTTTTTAAGAATTTTTTTTTTTATTTCTCAACATAATCTCCTCCAAGGCTGA
>NC_046663.1:105054975-105067712 GCF_010883055.1 Belonocnema kinseyi | reverse complement strand
AAATACTTCAATTCTTCCTCAGTTTAGTAGTCCATTTCATTTTTCCGAATTCAAGAATCGACTTTTGGCCACGAAATCGGGTCTCCTGGCCCACTGTGCGCTTCTCTAATTGCTCCTAGGGAAATTGGATCAATTACACAGGCCGACAAAATTTGACAAAAGTCAAAAGCCAGAAAGCAGACTCAGGGGTTTTCGAGGATGTTCTTTCTATTGCCGGTGTACAATTTTTTGTTATAACGCCTAGAAGATCCAATATGGCTCCCACAATTTAGGGCTTTAAAAAAGATCAAAGGATCCCGCACAAAATACCAACAAAAAAGTGTACAGTCGTTTGGAACCAAACTTTGCACATTAATAGAACAATTAAAAATATGGAACCCGTGTCTTTTCATTTCTACGGAAGCCGTTTCCTAGGGGTATAAACCACCCCTAACAAGCCACAAGCATACTAACCCACTTGACTCTAGGAACAATAAGTTTAGTCACATATTTTTCTTGGAATACTGAAGTTCCATGCCAAAAGTGGGTTAACCCACCTACCTGCTAATCCACCTAAACCCAGAAATCACCCCTACACAATCATAAGCAGACTAACCCACATAACCCTGGGAGCGGCAAATTTACTCGTTTACATTACGCGAAATAATTGAATTCCTCACTACAAGTGGGGTAACCTTGAAATGAAATTTTTAAATTTAGCATATTAACCTATTAACGCCGAGATTGTATGCCATTGTCCCCTGAAAAGGTTATCTGAGGGGTTTTCGGTGGTTCTTTTTCGATTGGCTTAGTTTTTTGTTATAACTCCTAGAAGAGTGAATATGAAAAACAGTTAGGGCTTTAAAAAAAACTAATTTTACTATTATGATTCATTTAATATTGTAAATTTACGTAGTATTTTCCAGCTTACTAAGGCAAGACTCAATATTTTCCAGCCATTTAAGGCTGGACTTGGGATTGTCCAGCTGAGCAAGAAAGTACTTAATATTTTCCAGCCAATTAAGGCAAGACTTTAGATTCCCCAGCCAATTATGGCAAGCCTTTCGATTTTGCAGCTAATAAAGGCAAGACTTTTTATCGTCCAGCCAGTCAAGACAAGAATTTGAATCGTCCAGCCAGGCAAGCCAAGACTTGCGTTTTCCCAGCCAGTTGAGGCAAGACTTGGGATTGTCCAGCTAAGAAAGGAAGTACTTGATATTTTCCAGTCAATTGAGGCAAGACTTTAGATTTCCCAGCCAATCAAGGAAAGACTTATGATTGCCCATTCATTTAAGGTAAGACTTGGGATTATCCAGCTGCGCAAGGAAGTACTTAATATTTTCTAGCTAATTAAAGCAATACTTTAGATTGCTCAGCCAATCAAGGAAAGACCTTAGATTTCCCAGCCAATCAAGGAAAGACTTTGAATTGCCCAGCCAATAAAGGCAAGACTTTGTATCGCCCAGCCAATCAAGGCAAGATTTTGAATCGTTCAGTCAGTCAAGGCAAGACTTTGAATCGTCCAGCCAGTCAAGGCAACACTTACGATTGCCCATTCAGTTAAGGCAAGACTTGAAATTGTCCAGCTACGCAAGGAAGTACTAGGCAGTCTGAAAAGTGCCTGAAAAGTGAAACACGGAGAAGTTTTTATGGCCAAAGTCGGTTTTATTTTTCAACATACTCTCCTTTTAGATCGATACAGCGAGTCCAACGATTTTCTAACTTTTTGATACCGTCCGAAAAGTACTCGATCGGAAGGTCTCCAAAATACGCCTCAGTTTCAGCTATGAGCTTCTCATTTGAGTAAACACGCTTACCGGTGAGCCATCTCTTCAGGTTAGGGAACAAGTTATAGTCGTTGGGGGCCAGGTCTGGTGAATACGGAGGCTGAGGAACCAATTCGAAGCCGATTTCATGCAATTTTGCTTGTGCAACTTAGCATGAATGAACAGGCGCATTGTCGTGATGATAAAGCGGGTTTTTCTTCTTCAAATGCGGTCGTTTTTCGGCGATTTCGATTTTCAATCGGTCCAATAATGATGAATAGTATGCTCCGGTTACGGTTTTACCTTTTTCAAGATAGTCCACGAATATTATTCCATGTGCATCCCAAAATACGGAGACCATAACCTTTCCGATCCATTGTTGTGTTTTTGGACGCTTCGGAGCACTTTGGCCCGGTGGAACCCACTGTTTTGCCTGTTACGTTGACTCAGGAGTGTAGCAGTGGATCCAGGTTTCATCCATTGTTATGAATCGGCACACGAATTCGTTTTTGGTCCACTGTCAGCAAACGCGGCACCCATCGCGCAGAGAACTTCTTTATGTCCAAAACTGAATGCACGATATTGCCCACATGTTCCATATTGATATGCCTACAGCATTAGCTACCTCTTTCAATTTCACTTTGGTATCATTCAACATCGTATCATGGATTTTTTCGACATTTTCTGGTGTAGTGACCTCTTTTGGGCGCCTAGATCGTTCAGCCTCAACTGTGCTCGTACGGCCACAACGAAACTCGGTAAACCACTTATGAATCGTTCCAATCGATGGTGCAGAGTCCGGGTAATACTTATCCAGCTTGGCCTTGGTCTCGGATATCGTTTTCTTGCGAAAATAGTAGTGTTTGATCAAAACTCGAAACTCAGATTTTTCCATATTAAAAAAAACTCGGAGGTTAGTCGCTTTTCAGTGCTGTAACTTGCTAATGCGTAAACATAAATGGCTGAAGTTTTGAAAGGCGTCATTTGAAGGATCAAGCTCGACGAAAATGGTTCACATTAGTGAATACTAATGCCTCGATTGTTCCCTAAAAATTTCTGTAAAACGTCTTTGAAACTCAACCAGGCATCCAGGGTTTTGATAAAGTCATCATCTTTGATAAGTTTTCTTATATCAGGCCCTACAAAAGCACCTTCCTTAACTTTGGCATCACTTAAATGCGGAAATGTTGATTCGATATAATTAAAACATTCTCCTTCGGTATTTAAGGCTTTCACAAATTGCTTCATTAACCATTTCTCCGGTACCCAATGTCCATCCTTTGCACAACTGTCCCAAAGGCAAAGAAAACAAGGTTATTTAATGTGTCCTGATTGTAAACCTATTACAAGATTTGTCATTTTGAAGTCACCACAAATAAGCCAATTATGGACATTGTATTTTATTTTTATCAGGAGTAATTGAAAAGTATCATAAGATTCTTTCAGTACTTGATAAACTTTTCTTATCTATTTCTGTAAACAATTACTCTAGTGCCAGGTAACAATAGTTTCCTCTCTTTGAGTCTTAAAGCGCAAAGCTCAGATTTATTTTTTGCAAGATCAAGGTCACGTGTAAAAACGTCTAATCCGTCTTGGTCAAAAAATTGAGGACTTTCATCATCTGATTCTTCCGAAGAAGAATCTTCAGTTGCATTAGGATCGTCAGTATCCATTGATTCGTGAGTTGATTGGTCACTTTTGTTTTCAGAGTGATTTCTGATACCAATCTTGGCTGGTGTAACACTTTTTACATAAGGTTAAACGATCTTCTCCAAATACTTTTCAGAAAAACCTTCTGTTATGCATAAGCAAAAGTAACAATCAGTATCATGATCGTTGGGCTCACGCCAAACAGGTGGTTGAATAACAGTCTGCGTCTTGGTACTTTCATCTTCCCAATTTGACAAATTTAATCTACAAGCATGACAAATTGAGGCTGGTACCCACGGTTCATCCAAATTTTCCATTGAAGTGCCATAACACTTGAAGTATGACGTTTTTATCGAATCATTAATTGATCGACGGTATTTCTCCGTTTCATGCTTTCCACAAACGTGACATGGTATGGTGACACGTATGGTGACAAAACGAAGCTTGTAACGAAGTTACAAGCACCCTGTCACCATACGTCTCTGCAGACCCAGAAGAAGGAGTGGGAAACAACACCCCCAGTCCTTATTACCGCATGTTCCAAAAGTCGGTATCTTTTTCACCACTCCGCAGCCCCTTCGTTTTCGGACGCCACCAACCCACCGCGACGCGACGCAATCTTCCCGGATCATCCTCAGGATCTCAGTCCCCTCGCTGAACAAACATTAACTGCTACGGAACCTTGGCTTCGCCGCCCAGGTTCTTCCACAACCGTTTCCCCAATCTTTGCTTCGGGCCTGGAAGGTGTCGGCTCTATGAGCCTAATTGTAAGTTCTTGAATAAACATTTTGTTTTGTTTAACTCGCTTCCTCTTCATTGACTTCACCCAGTTCTTGACTCTCCACATCCTCACCTATCCCTTAATTTGCGATATCCCTCACAAATTTGGCTCCCTCCTTAAAATCCACAATCCCTTCAAAATCTTCCTTAGTCAAGAAACGAAGTCAAATGAATCATGAATGTTTTAAATCAGTTATTTATGTGTGCCACGATATATGTGTATCGTAGTCAAGTTCCACCATCGTCAATAAAAAATGAAAATCACCCTGAGAAAAAACGCCTTACTCGTACTCCTTGCTGCAGGATTGAGTGAGTGAAGGGTTCAAAATAGAATCAAAACAAATAATTAATATCAATGCGGGAATAGGAGAAAGCTTGATAGAACTGAGAAGATAAGAAAGTTAGCAAAAAACTAGCAGAAATTTTAATAATAAATACGAAAGTTAAAAAAGGAATCGGCGTCCGTAACAGAAATTGGCGCGTGAAAATAAGAACCAATGACGCAATCCAAACAACCCCAAAAATCCCCGCCCCCCAGTAAATTCTTTCACAATTGGTTAGGCCACACTTGAATTTGCGGTAGTAAAAACCGAGACGCTCACCTGAGTGAACGTGCCGATTTTTAGTCAGCCCGTAAAACCCCTAAGCTAGACGGTAAAGAGGGAAAAGAAGTAAAGAAAATCGAATGCGTTTAACATCAGGTAAAATTAAAATAATTCGGAAAATGGCAAATCCGGTGGAATAGGTCCGAGGAATTAATGAAAATATGTTAGCACAAGGAATAATAAACAAGAGAGAAAATGCACAAGCACTGATGACTCATGAAAATACAAATAGTCAATCAGTGGAAAGAGATAATGAAAGACCGGAAATAGGCAGAAATTTAGAATTGGTTACGGTTATAAAGAATTAGATTGGGGGCAACAGAGCTACGATTGCACAAAAACAAAAGCGTTCAGAAAGTATACGAAACTCACACAGACAATACCGCCCTATCCATATAAACATAGTTGATTTACTATCCTCCAATACTGAAAACACGTCAGGAAATTGGAGAATGGAAGACGAAAATACTACGACCTTAGAAAATAGTGATCTTGAAACGAATAGGATAGATAGAGAAATAGAAATGAAAAGAACACAAAAAATTAGAAAGAGAAAAAGAACCAATAGAATCAAGTCGCTTATAAAGCGAAGAAACTCTGAGAAAGAAGAAAAAAAGAATAGATAGAAAAAGAGCAGAAAGAGTAAGAACAGGTCGCCAAAAATTGCGAAAGAAATAGGAAGATAAGAAAGAGAAAACGCGAAAATTAATAATGGAACTTTCTACATTGATTCTTTTATAGAAAATAATAATGAATTTTGAAATGACGCACAATGATGAGGCCAAAATTTAGTCACTTAAAGTATTAATTCAAGAAATTCGCAAAATACGGTTTATTTAAACAAAACAAAATTAGGTTTTAATGAGTAAAGGCACTATTTAGCGGAGGCAAAAAAAAGAATAACAATACATAGGGGTAGCAGTCAAGGGGACGGATGCTCATTACCGATACCGGTACACATGCGATCACAAATGAGAAAATCAAGTATGCAGTAACCCTGTTTCCATTTGGAATGATTCAATAAGGATAGAAATAAAATAAATACGAATGTATGCATGAAAAATAAAAACAGGAAATTAGAGACATCATTTAAAGGTACATTGGAATGCAATGAAAATTAAAAGAGTTTTAGATTGAAAACGGTAATCGATAAAAATGAGGGAAAAAGTAATTTGATAACAGAAAAATTATTCGCAATTAGAAGCAGTAATTAGTATAATGTTAGAAATAATGTCGTAATAAATAATAATATTACACGTGAAAAAACACAAAAGAAAAATTTAGAATTTTGCGAGGTTATTTTTGAAGGCATAGTAAAATTGAATGAAGCACAGAAAGTGCAATTAGAGAATTTAATTAAAAGAAAAATGATAAATCAGGGATCAGAGTTGAAACCGACCCATTTAACTAGCCATAAAATAGATGCGCAAGAACATGATCCAATAACAGAGATATACTATTATGTGTCACCAAAAATGAGAGAGTTTATCTATGAGGAAGTAGGACTATTAGAAGAAAAAATAATATAACTATCAAATGGCGACTGGTTAAATCCAATTGTAATGATGAAAAAACCGAATGGAAAATATAGATTCGGTTTAGATTTTAGAAAAGTAAACAAAATTACTGAGAAAGATTTATACCCAATTCCGATAATGTCTGAAATATTAGACACACTGAGATCAGCAAGATACATGTCAAAAATAGATGTTTGTTCAGCATATCATCAGATACCGCTGGACGTGGAATCTAAACCGATAACAGCTTTTATGGTTTCCGGCAAATGAATGTATCAGTTCAAGAGGATGCCATTTGGATTAACAAATGCTCCTGCTAAATTCCAGCGCCTTCTGGACAGAATAATAACACCAGAATTAAAGCCGCACGTATTTTTTTATCTCGATGATATAATTATAATCACAAACAATTTTAAAGGAAATTTAAAATACTTAGAAACTTTTTTAGATAAAATTAAAAGTGCATATTTAACAAAAATTCTGGATAAATGTGAATTCGGATGTTTGTAAATGAAATATTTAGGTTTCAAAGTAAATGAAAAATAATTACAAATAGATGAAGAAAAATCGAACCAGTTGTAAATTTTCCAAGGCCAAAAACAATTAAATAAATTCAAAGACTGATAGAAATGGCTTCTTGGTATAGGAAATTCACCACAAAATTTGCTGTAATAATAGAACCATTACAAAGGCTATTGAAAAAGGATGTGAAGTGGGAATGTGCTGACAAACAGGAACATGCATTTGCGACAATTAAATACTTACTGACAACAGCACCAATTTTAGCCTGTCCTGATTTTGGAAGTTCTTTTTAACTTGAAACTGATGCGAGTGATATTGTGTTAGGAGATGTTTTAACACAAACAATGAACGGCGAAAATGATATCATAGCTTTTGCAAGTAGAGGTCTGAATGGAGCAGAACGAAAATATTCTGCTTCAGAAAAAGAATGTTTAGCCGTAGTCTAAGTGATTCGAAAGTTGAGACCATATTTAGAGGGTTATTTTTTTAAAGTAATTACTGACTATATTGCTCTAAAATGGTTTCCCAATTTAAAAATCCAACAGGTAGATTAGAAAGATGAGCTTTAGAATTATTGAAGTACGTTTACGAAATTATGTGCAGAAAGGGAAGTTAAAACCATCTCCCAGATGCGTGATCAAGATCAAATGAAAATGAAATAAAAGCTTCTAGTATTTTATGAAGCGTAGTAGAAAATAAGGAAAAAGGTTTTAAAGAAATCGAGGATAATTTGTATACAAGTAAAAAGATACATGTTAAAAATAAGCCAGAAGAAAGTCAAAATTGAAGAATACGCGATAATCAAATGTATTTTTATATATCCGATCCTTTAAAATGAAGCTTAAATTTAGATAGCAATGCGCGGAAGTTAACAATACCAAAAGAATTGCGAGAGCAAGTTCTAATTGAACATCACGATAATAAACAAGCAGGACACTTAGGAATGGAAAAAACTTATGCGAAAATTTATGAAAATTATTTTGGGCCCAGAATGTACTCGGAAACATTAAAATATTGTAAAGAATGCGAAATTTGCCAGAGAATAAAACCGAAAGTAAATAATCAAATTGGTTTGATGGGAAAGCGAATAATAGAAGAACCGTGGTCAGTAGTAGCATCTGATATTATGAGTCCGCTGCCAATGACGAAGTCAAAAAATCAATACATTCCAGTTAAGAATAAATGATATTCAACAATTGAAAAAGAATTTCACAAGCTTATTATTTCTGAATGGGGAACACCTAGAATTTTGTTTACAGATAACGGAAAAAAGTACGTAAATAAATTAATAATTAATTTCACTAAAACATTTGGTATAAGACATTCGAAACCCCCTAAATATCATGATCAAGCGAATGCAACTGAAAGATGTAATTAGTCAATTAAAACAGCAATTAAAGCGTATTTGGAAAAAGACCATAAAACATGGGATGAAAATTTGTATGATTTACAGTTTGCATTAAATACGAGTAAACATTCTTCTAAAGGTTTTTCACCAGCCTTTTTAAATTTTGGTACAGATCTCCAATCCATGGAAGCGTTAAATAAAGATTTACACAAAAAGAGCGAAATTGAATGTCAAAAATCAGAACAATGGGCAGAAACAATGCAAACATTAAAAATAATTAGGGAAGAGGTAATTCAAATTTTAGATACCGCACATGAAATGCAATCTAGATATTACAATCTTAGACATAGGCCATAAGTTTTAAAATTGGCGAACAAGTTCTAAAAGTTAATAAAACATGGTTGAATGAAGGGGAAGGAATAGCTCAGAAATTGAATAAAAATTTAGAAGGACCCTTTTTCATGGATGCGAAAATTACAACAATTCACGAAATAAAAACAAAGAATGCGAAATCGATAGGTTACTGGAATGAAAAAGATATTAAAAAATGTATGGGAAAAAAAAGAGTAAAATTTGTCTTTTTTTCTTTGGAGTGACATACATGTTAATTATTTGATTTTTACACCACTGTATAGAGGTGCCAACAAGGAATCAACCTTCGATACTTGAAACACCGGAGTCAAAAAGAATAAGAAGAGAAGAAGACGACAGAAAAGGGAGAGAGGCGACGGAAGAAATAATGGAAAAAGAAATTAAGAAGATTCGTAATCGAAAATTGTTGGAGGAAAGAGTGAATATGTTTGACGAATTTGGATCAAGAAGAAGAGATCCAAGAATTCAAAAACTTGCAGAGGAAAAACGAATTTTTTATAATATGCCAACAATGCAAGAGATAAGAAAGGGAATAAAAGAGAAAAAACGAAAAGAAAAGGAGGAAATAAGGAGACAAAAAGATAAAGAAGCAGCAAAATTAGAAGAAATACTAAAAAAATCAAAATCCAACAAGGCAAAGAAAGGCAAGAAACAGAAATAGAAGAAATGAAAAAGCTACTAAAATATAGACAGGAAAGATATATACAGAAGAAAAAGTTAGAGATAGAGAGACTGAAAAGAAAAGAAGAACGGGAGGAGAAAGTAAGAAAAAGGAAGGAAATAAACAAAAAATCTTTGAAGAAGGCCGAGGAGAATAAAAAAGAGCTACAACCGATTCAAAAAGAGAAGGAAAGCTCATCGACAGATTGGGACACAGCTGTCTAAATTTGAAATAAAACTTTTTATACTTACTCATACACAACAGAACAAGTCATTCAATACACTTCACAAACACAACATTCGAGGATATTCTTAAGATAATTTAAGTAAAAATATTTCTCTCTTGTACTTAAATCAAAATTGTATTTACAAAAAGAAACAAAGTTGAGAGTCAATACAATAAAGATAAATACGCCTAAAATGGGCCAAGATCGAATTTCGATTTGAAAAACTAAGTAAAAAAAAATAGAATGTAGATATAAGTTACCTTACAGCAAAGAAGAACCAAAGAATGCAGAACGTCAGAAAAACACACTAAGTTGAAAGAAGAAGAATTAAAATGAATATTTAATTAAGAATTTTGAAAAAATAGTTCAAATCAAAACATCAGATTTTACTTATTATAAATAAGATAAGGAAAAAGAATAATTTAGAGAAAAATAGAATTTCATTTTTTTTATTTTTGTTGAGAAGTAGGATTTTTTTTATTTGTTTCAGAAAAAGAAAAGAATGGAAAACGTAGAAATGTGGAGTTGTCATTGTAGAAAGATAATTCCGGTTAAACTTTACATATTCCACGACACATACTGCGTCGAAATGTCGAACCGGACAAAAAGCCATCACATGGTTCCGGATTCGACAAGGATGAAATATGTAAAGGAGGTGTGATCGAGATGAGGTAAAGATTTATAGAGATCTTAAGAATATCATTTGATAAAGAGAAAATGACACAAGAAGAGGACAAGGAAATAGAAAATAAATTTGAAAAACAAACTAATGAATAACATGATTCCTGTATACAAATAGACGTGACAGAAAAAGTAGGGTTTTTTATTTAACATGAAAGTAGAAAGAGGCGAAACAATCTTTTAAAAAACGTCGTCCCGAACAGAGATAGGGTGGGGGAGGCTGTAACGAAGTTACAAGCACCCCGCTACCAGACGGCCCTGCGCGCCCAGGGATTGGAGTGGGGAAGAACACCCCCAGTCCTTATTACCGGAATCTTGCCCCGAAGGCAATTAGTCTTGTGCTCACTGCACGTTCCGATAGTCGGTATCTTTTTCACCACTCCGCAACCCCTTCGTTTTCCGACGCCACCAAACCACCACGACACAACGCGATGCCCCGGGATCATCCTCAGGATCTCAGCGCTCTCGCTGAATAACAACTAGCAACTCTGGAACCTTGGCTTTGCCGCCCGGGTACTTCCAACATCCACTTCTCCGATTTTGCTTCGCCGCCCGGATAGGGCTTGGAAAGTCCCGGCTTTTTGAACCTCATTGTAAGTTCTTAAATAAACCTTTTTTTTGTCTAACTCGCTTCTTCTTCATTGACTTTACCCAGTTCTCAACTCTGCACATTCTCACCAGCCCTTAATTTGCGAGATCCCTCACACTCTGTCGGCTTTTTCAGCTATATATTTAACTTGATCTTTCCGCAATAGAAAGAGGCCCCTAATAATAATCATGAAAAAACTCAACTCAAGGGACAACACCTGCGAGTCCTTGATTTGGATACAGCCGACCTATGCCGTTCGTGCTCTTCGTCTCAGGAACCTACTTCCTTAAGCTGGATCATCAGAGATACTCAAGTTCCTGAAAGAAAGGGAGGACCATCATTACGGACTTATTCCTGACTTCTCTTAATTTGGGAGCTAATTCGGAATTAAGACCTCCCGAACAACAACAGTGGCGTACTAAATAAAAGAACCGGCACAATAAACCTAGACGATTACTACCAGATTGCATGCAAGAAATTCTCGTTAATCTTGTCTGACGAGAATGATGAAACAAAAAAATCTAAAGTCTGTTCATTTTTACAGTACCCTGGGCATGCAAAGGTTTAAGGTAAATACTAGGAAGGCTTTGACTACTTATTGTTTCACTATTCTCCCCTCTCTAGGCGGTCCCTCATCGTGGTACAGGAATAAAACCTTTACTGTGAATTTTCCTACCAATTGTCCGTCTTTCGTCCCTAACTCGTATACTGAAGCTCCTAGAACGCGAACTACGACGTACGGTCCCTGCTTTTTACCCCCAAATCTTCTCGTTACCCCTTTTTAGGCTGAGAATGTTACCTGGGTTTTGTGCATGATCCTATCGCCCCCTTAAACACCACGTGTCGCTGCCTTTTGTCGTAATTTATTTTTTGACGATCGAACGCATTCTCGTGGCATAAGGAAACTAAGTCCTGAAGCTCTTTCAGTTTAACCATTCTTTGCCTCCATTCTTCGTAGCCCGGTGAGGGCAATTAAGTTAGTTCTTCGACCCTTCGGCGTAGGCTATTCTGCAGCTTTGGTTACCTACATAGATTTAAATAGGTCGGGCTAACATCCGTGGTTCTCTGCACCGCCGTGGGTGACACACCAGAGTGAACGAGTGCCGGATTCTGTACGTCTCTGTCAATCTTTAAAACAATTTGTTGACGTATTCTGTTCTTTTATCCGACACGAGCACCTTCGGTGCACCTCATCAGTTCCATATGTTACACTCGAAAGTCTTGATAATTGTCACGGCGTTTGCGTGTCTCATGATTGACAATTCTAACCATTTTGTGTAAACGTCTTTAAATGCCTCTAGATATTCGAATCCTAACTCTGCCTTTGGCCGCGGACCGTCACATCAGTGGCCATCACCGTCCAAGGCTTTTGGACCATCTTGCAGCCCATTCGGCCCACTGTACGCCTTTGGTCAGCCTTAATTCGCTGACAGGTATCACACGATCGCACTCGCAGAGAAATGTCACGGTACATGCCTGGCCAGTAGTACTGAACGGAGGCTCTCCGGTATGTCTTGTCGATTTCCACATGTGCGGCTTCGGAGTCATTGTGCACCATTGTGCTATGGAGTTTTCTACTTCCTCCTCGTACATCCGAGAAAAGGCGTCTGCCACGTGATGCAAAGCTCCTTTCTGGTGTACGACCTCAAAATCGTATTCGAAGAAACGAACATCGCAACCAACTGTGGCGGTGATCATTGTGAACCCAGTGGTCACAAGATTTAAGAACGTAATTGGAACGTCCTAAAAAAGTTTCTTGAACGCACAAGTCAAAATACGTTATTTGTACGTTTTCAAAACTGTCCTAAGTCAGACCAAATAATGTTCTAAAAACGTTTCATGTTTGAAATACATCTTTTAAAGGTCTCTGGGACATTGTATGTGCATAAAACGTTATTTGGACTGACTTAGGGAATTTTTAGCCGTTCTAATGATATTCTTGCTTTCCTTAAATCGCCCGGATTGAAGTCTGGTACAGAGGGTTTCATTTTTGCATGCCAATACGGTGTCATTTCCACCTTAACATACCGTCGCCACATTT
>NC_046663.1:105045498-105054875 GCF_010883055.1 Belonocnema kinseyi | reverse complement strand
CACGAGGCTTTTGCTGGATCGTCGTATTGATTCCTTTACAGACTATAACCACCTATCTCACGGTTGTGAGACGTGGTTGTGGCTGAAATTTTACCGCGATTTTGCTGGAAGCGGGTGCAATTTTCCAGATTAGCACCCGCTCACGGCGAAATCCTGCGGTTGTCCTAATGACAAATTTATAATTATATATATATATACATAAGTTTGTTTGTATTTTCTTTCTGTGCTGAGCTAGAGATTTACAGACGCGTGCATGTGTTGGTCTTTATATATATATATATATATATATATATATGTGTGTGTGTGTGTGTGTATATTCCCCTTCATTACATGTTTAAAATACTAAAATAGTTTAACAAAAAAATATATTATTTAAAAAAGTTATTTAGTTTCGAGAAATATAACGTCGAAATTTACAATCTCAAAGTGAAAGAAACTTGATAGAACCAATTCAGAGTAAATCATTCCAGAATATTGAGGTTGAATCACGTGAATTTTGACGGCAACAACAAACAATTTTCCACACACGAGCTTTTTACATGGCCCCACCCCTTAGCGTTGCAAGTGAACACCATCTATGATAAGTCAGAAAACTAATTTTGTACCCCCCAATGCCTCGGGTCTGGAGCACGAACGGGACTTCTAAATCTGGGTAAGTCGAAATCAGTGCTGTCACAATTTGTTCCGTAAGCTTGGCGAACACGCTTTCCTATTCAGTTCCCTACTCCTATAGGACGTTCGTCCTAAGCAGCTTGTTTCATTGTTAAGGTTCTTGTCCTGATCGACCTGCAAACCCTTCTGATTAACAAGGAACCCGAGATAGCGTAGTTCAGTCTCCCGAATTTAGAGTTCTTTGGGTTGATAGTCAGTCCGGTGCTTTGTAAGCGGTCTATAACTGGAGCTACCCATTCTTGATGACCCTTGAACGTCTCAATAACGAAGACTATGTCACCGAGGTACGCATAGGCATTTGGTTCCATATCTGGCCCTATATGGGAGTCTACCAGTCGCTGGAATGCCACAGGGGCTCCTGACAGGCCAAACGGCATCATTGTGAACTGAAAGAGCCTCATTTCAGTGACTGTAAACGCTGTGTACGCCCTACTGTCTTCGGCCACCGGGATTTGGTGGTACCCCCACTTCAAATCTAAGGTCGTTATGTACTTCGCAGCGATAAGTTTCTCAAGGATCATGTCTATTTTTGACAAGGGATACGCAACTTTTTTGACGACCTTGTTGTGTCTACTGTAGACTAATTACGGGTAGTCCGACATATACTAAGTTCGTTCGCTCCCATCGTCTACGATTCCGAATGTGTGGGTGAAGTCTATCCCCAAGAAGCACCGCCATCGATTAGAGAAAGGACTTTAGGGGTGTTATCAATTCATGCAGTCGTAAAGACTCGCAAGGTAAGCCCGCTGTCCTCTCTAGGAAGCTCTTTAACTTGCAATCATAGCGGCAACGAAAGGCCTTCATCTGATGATGCCGCTGAGGACTCATTCGACTTAAGCAGGGCCAGCATCATCTGATTCTTTTGCCAGGGATTTGGCTTTCCTCTAATCTCCGTTCTTGTATTAAGAACGACAGAGTCTTCAATTTCTTCCGTGGGCGTAACCGGGTTCAGTTCGTCTGAGGTTGACGGGGTCTCTACAGAAGTGGGGTTCGTATTCTGGGCTATCCCCACTACGTCCGGCTCCGCTAATTCAAGCCTATTATCTTCTGGTAGGAATCGGTCGTCCTGAGGGATTGATTCGGGACTGCAGGAAGCATGATTGACCCTTACGCCTTCTTCCCTTTTCGGTTTCCCGAACAGTTCTCTGAAAGTTCGCACTCTTAAGTGGTCACTTCTTCCTTCCCACACTGGCGAGAATAATTGCGTCTCCGGTTTTTAGGGTATTCAATTTGGAAGTGACCCTTCTATAGGCAGTTCCAACATTCTATTTCTCAATCATCATCCTATTTTCTGGAGGTGCATGACCCAGAGCCCATCTTTGGAGACTATGCTAACTTCCCCTCAGACGATTTTACTGAATGCCTTCGGTTCCGAGGGCCTCTATCGGTACGCCTATTGGACCTATCGGACCTAGGCTTATCCGTCGGCTCATCTCTACCCGTGATCATACTTGATTCACGATTTTCGTTACTGATGACTGCGATAAGCGTTTTAATCAACTGGCCTAGATCCGAACAGCTCTGAGTGTGTTCACTATGAGCCAATTTCGAAGTGATAGCGGTCACAGAACTGCTCTTTTTAGCCAGAGGCCCCTCCCCTTTATACGCTTACTCTGGGATAAGGGATTTTTCTGGGGGCGGTGGGGCCAGATCCTCACCTAACATGGATACTACGAGTTCTTATTACGCTGCCAGGACCGTCAAACCGTTGTAATCAGTAAATTCGTAACGTCTGATGGCCCCTCTGAAATCGGATCTAAGGTTCACGTATGCACGGTTCATTTGGACCTCGAGATCCATTGGCCTAGTCGACAACTGTTCGAGCCTATAAATGCAGCTAAAATAGTTCGCTACAGGTTCATCTTGGCTTTTCCTGCGTGAGAGGTTCTAATCTTCTAACCTTTCTTGGTAGAATGCATCCACAAAGCGGGCTTGAGAATGTCACTTGCACTGATCAATGTGTTCCATCTCCATCTGTTCTGACGGAACCAGTGACACAAAATGTCCTTTAACAGAAAGGGCATAGCAACTAATAACTCTTCGTCCGTGAGGTAAAATCGGCTCTGCCCTCTTCGCCCCCCCCCCCCCCACAAGAAGTTTTCCACACGCGAGCCGTTTTCTCCGTTAAAACTGACATTCCACCCGTCTGTAATGGTTTCCGATTTAAATTCACGCAGACCTCCTCGCACAAGCAGATCCGGGTGCACATAGCCCCTGTATTACGTTCTTTCCTCCCCCCTTGGCCTTCTATGCGTCTCGTGACTCGGCTCTCTACTCTGCCGCCATGGCTCCCGATATGCAAAATTTTGGCTCTGTCTGCTCGTTCGGGCATATCTCGTGTCTTGAGCCGAACTAAATCTCGCTCTTTGGTATCATCTAGGGGACTCCTGCCCTCCATATCATGTGTTCTACTCTACGGCCTACTCTTGGTCTCCCTTGGCTCTGAGAAATTCTGGGGTCCGTATGTATTGTAATTTTCCGATCTACCCCTATTTTGGCCTAATGATTCCACCCGAGCTCTGCTTTCCTTTCTAAGGTCGGATTTATATTAGGGAAGAGAATCGAAGCTGGATAGTGATGGGTGGTCCGATCCGGATATTCCTCTGGGTGGGTAATATATCGTCTGACCAGTGGGTCCACTTACCCAGGGGGTCATAATGCTACGGCTTAGCAGTACTAAAGCTTGGTATTCCCTGTCTCGTATTGGTCCGCCCTAGGCCCTACTGTGGCGCTCAGACATCCTGATTGCTCCCTGATCTCTCCGCGGTATCGCGCTTGCTCGAAAAATCGAATAGGTTAAGGGTAAGGGTAGGGCCTGGCGTTCGTCTTCCGCGCTAGCCCAAGTCTTAATTCCTCGGGGCCTAGTGTCCACATTCACGAAACGAGGTTCTCCTACACTGGTGCTCACCACGCTTCCTACCAACCGGTGTTCTTGCCCTAGTCGGCAGTACCACTTCCCCTTCACACCCCCCCCCCCCCCCCCCCCACATGTCTGTTGTGAATGTAGGTGTAGGTTTGGCGATAACGTACTTCTTAAAGCCTGGTCTCCCCTCATCCCTGGCGATTGTCAGTCGCCAGAGGGTATCGTTTCTAGCATGGTAAACGGTTGGTGGAACCCGATTCGCTGCCCTGAAGCTTTCAAGGGATCCGCGCCATCTCATCGGTCCCTACGTTCGATGGTACTTTCTCCTGAGGGACCTCGTCCGCTAGATACCAGGACCTGGTTACCCCCCTGACGCGCGAATTACCACCCGATCTGTTCGCGTAGACCCTCGTCTAACCCGCTTTTATTGAAATGATGCCCCCTTAAAATTGTCCGTCGTATCTTCCTATCAATTCGTTTGTCGAACCCGGTAACTGTGACATTATTGAGTCTGTTGAATCTCGCGCTTCGTGCTCGATAATGGGTTACATCGCGCTTGGCTCTCGGACATAAGTAGACCTTGCGCTTCGCGCTTTAATGTTTAATCTTTGCATTTGGAATGTTTGAGTAAAACTTGTTCAAAAAGATCTCTTTTAGATGGCAGTATTTATATGAGTCTTCATATTCTGAATTGTCTACTTAATTAAATATAGTCAAAGATTAAGTTTCTCAAAGCTCTGTAGGCTTTGAGGTACACATTATCATAGTGCCACTCGCGCTCTGCGCTCGATTTCCGACAGACTTTTGTAAACAGGTTTTGTTGAACCATTTTTTTCTCGTAATTTTCCTCGTTTTTACACACATTTTTAAATTTTTAAAAATTTTTCATTTTTTCACGAATAAAACGAGAAATGCGCATACTATCACGAAGTGATTCTTAACGAAATTGTAGATCTTTTTTCGGGTAATAATTTTAGTCAATTCACTTTTTTTCGTATCCTACATAGTTTGACCATAAAATGGAATTTTAGATTTTCCATTATTTTTTTTGCAATCAAAATTTTCGATTTTCCAAGAAAATCCAAAAATTTGTTATGTCGTACATAGAATTTTCAAATTTAGAAAGAAAGTGGTCTCAACAATTTTCAAAATGCACTCACTTTTTGAATTTCTACCAAAAATGGCTGGTTAACGAACTCGTTTTTTCTTTTAGGACCTAAAAAAAGTTTGCGAAAGATGGATTTGATTCGTTCATTTTTTCGAGAATTATCATGTTTACGGACGGTTGACAAGATCTTCCGACGGTTTATCAAACCTTTCTCGAAATACCATCGGTTACGTAAAAACTTTGAAAAATTCCTAAGCTCGTAAAATCTTTTATGAGTTTCAACAAAAATTTTGCGCTGCTGAAAGCCTATCGTGCCCCTCTCTAAACGTCCACAAGTACTATTAAGAAAAATATGTAAAAACAATTATCAAAAAGAAAAACTTAAAAACACTCTTTGTCTCTTTAGTTAACGAAAAACTACGGAAACGATCGCAAATTTTTATAATTTTCGAAAAATTTCGAAAACACCTTGTAAACAAATTTTGTTTTTCCGGCTGTCTGAAATTGCGAAAATAGTTAGAAATTCTTAATTTACCCAAAAAATCGTTCAAGTGCCTTCGAAAATTCGTTTTACTCCCTTTATTTCTTTTGCCCATAATTTTTCCAAATTTTTCTTTCTCAAAGATCTCCCGACTCAACTGTTATTTTGGAATTATCCCACATTGACCTACAAAATTATTTATGACCTTGGGTCTCCTTTCAGTCAGGGGTTGTTCGACGAGCCGAGTGCACAGGGATAATACCCAGTACCTGGTTATTTAGTCGGAAAGCACCGTATATTCCATTAAAGCGGGGGTCATGCTTGCCCAAAGCACTTGTGATTTATATAAAAGACAATAAAACAGGTCGGGTATGTTTTTCTCCGCTTTCTCTTTCGTAATTCCGTCTTCTAATCCCCCACACTCTCTCACTCCTAACAGCCCCACGTTGGGCGCCATTTTGTAACCAAGTTTCCCAAATTTTCCGTGTGCTTCACTGCTAGTCAGGACCTGGCAGGCGGTGGCCTAGCTTGAAAATCGAACTGCAAGACGGCTACCACTTACCTGCCTTTTATCACGTTACGCCGGAATGAACCGAGAATGTGGGTCACACACTGTTGACCCACGAAAAACCATCGATGCTCGTTTAATTTAATTACAGGCGCCAGATAGGATTCACCCTATCCAACCCTCGACGGAGATGACCAGGTGTCGTTTGGCAGGATAGCTAAATCCCTATTAAGCACGATAAAAGAGCTGGAGACTCACGAGAGGGGGGGGGGGGGGGGGGAGAACACTAACATGGTAAATTGACGAAATTACTTTACTAAAATTTAATGATAAAAGCAGGAATAAATATAAAGATCTCTTTCTAGCCTTCGGCAACTAGTCTTTCATACGACGGAAATCAGGCGTGAGAACACTTCCAAATTTAACATCTCCATAGATTCGCGTTGGAAATTCGATTGTTAGTTCTAGTAAATTCAAATCATCACCGAAAAAACGAACACTTACATAACTAACTTTTAACTATGTCGCAAAGAGACGCGGAAAAACTCTACGGGAGGAACCCGCGCGCTACACAAGATGGCGGCCGGAGAAATCCGCGCCATGCTCTCACGACCTTCAGCCTCTTTAAAATTATCGTAAAAGACACTTAAACGTGGTAAAAAGCAGGCCACTTACTCTGTAGCCACCTGGCTAATGCGAAGCGACGGCGTCCGCGGAATCCATCTTTTGCTTTTGCTTTCATCGATTGTTGTCCTTAATCAGTCGCGCCTATGCGTTGTCCATGGACTTCAATCAAACTCTGATGTTCTTCCTTCCTTCTACCGCAGTGGCTCCAGAACGTGGGATTCTTCGGTTCTCATAACTCTCCCATCTGGGAGAAATACATCCGGTTTTGAAATCCTGAGTTACATTAGAACAATTAGACTTATTGCGAAGAGGAAAATATAATTTTTTTATGTAAATAGATATAGGAAGCAATATGTCTGGGTCTAAAATATTTCAAATTTAGTGCTGCATGTCTTAGTCATATTTCTGTAAGCAATTAATTTTTAACAAATAAAAAATGAATTTTTGACAAAATAGTTAAATTTTCAACCCAAGAAATGACTTTAAAAAAATACATTTTTTAACTGAAAATTTTAGTTTGTACTTAAATTTATAGTTGAAAAAATTAATTTTTAACACACCAAAAATGCGAAGTATCAACCAAATAAATGAGTTTTTAACTTAAGCAAATGAATTTTCAAAGAAGAAGAATAATTCGCACCGAAAGAAGTTAGAAGATAAATTCATAATTAAAAAGAGAATTTTTTAACAAAAAAATGGCAAAAAATTGTTCAATTTTCATCTATAGAAACGAATTTTAAAATGACACAAAAGTATTCAACCAAAAATGTACTAGTTAAATATTTGGATAAAAAATGGAATTTTCAACGAAAGAAATTAGTTTTCAAGTAAAAAAGGTTCAATTCCTAAATTTTATTTTAATATGATACTTAGGAAATAGATTTCAGAAATAAAATTATAAATATATATCCATTAGTTAGTAGAATATTGCTAAAAATCGCCTTTCAAATTATACAAAAAATTTTTAAAATGTTAAAAAAAACGGTTTTACGGATATGGCTTTAACCTTACGGACAAGTTTCAGAAATAAATATTTCTCTTGTCGTTGTTCAGCATATGATTTTGGCCTAAACATAAAGCAAATTCAACTACATTAAAAAAATAAAAATAAGAAAGGTCGAAAATTCCTGCAGTTGTCTGTTAGAAAATCCCACACATTTTTTAATAAAGCTCCTTTTCTGTTTTTTAAAAATCTCTTTTTCGAAAACAGAAATGATGAAAGTCCTTTTTTTATCGACTTTTATTATTATTCATTCATCTTACATACAAATCTATTATATCTTATTTTTATTACAAACAAAAATCTTAAATGTTAAGTGTATTTAAATACTATAATTTTTAATGTTTTAAATTTTTTAGAAATAATTTAACATGTTTTATATATAATTATAACAACCTTTTTTTAAATCGGATTCAACTTATTCCGAGTTATCTTTTCAGAATTTTCAAAATTTATGTCATTACTTATTTTGAGTGGATATAATTGAACCTCTGCGAGTAAAAGCGGGGATTCTGCTTGAGAAGAAATGCGATAAAATTAATTTTTTTTTTAATCATTCGAATTTTAATTTTAAAGACTGATAATTGTATACCATTTTCATGTGTATCTTTTTTTATTCTTCTATAAGAATTTTTAGGTTTTTCAGTTTTTTTAAATAAGTTTATCCTACGTTTCTACAACTCTTCTAAAGTTTAAATTCTTTTTGAATCTCATCAATTCTACTAAATCTTTCTTGAATTATTCGATTATTTATTCGTCAGGCCTTCTAATCTTCTAATCCTTAAAAATTATTCAAATTTTTTCTTATTTTTTCTTATTTTGCAAAATTAAAAATAAACTTGCTTTTGTAATCTCTCAGATTCTTTGACCATGTTTGACGCCTTTCATAATGTTATGAAATGCTTTAAAATAATATTCTAAAATTAATTTTTTGAAATACAAAATTATTTTTATTATTTCTAGTAACCTAAAATAATTTTTTTCATTCTCGTGAAAACTTAAAAAATTCTTCAAAAATATTTACAAGTTTCAATTGCTTATAAAAACTTGAAAGTAAATTTTTGAACCAACATTTGAATTAAAAAATTGTGTAATAAAATTGCACAAGAGGGCCTAATAATAATTATGTTACTTAATTTATGATGTAAAAAATTGACTTATAATATTCTAAATTTTTCCCAGGAATTTCAAGACAAATACTTTTATCTCCTTGAAATCTTTCGGAATTCCTTTAAAGCTTCTAAACTTTATTTTTGAAATCATTAACAATCTAAATTTCTAACAAAATTTAAGTTGAAACTTCGATGTAAATCTCTTTCATTCTTCTAAACATTTCTCGAATTTACTTGAATTTTTTATTTTATTTAATAATCTCACCAAAATAAGACATTATGCTTTAAAATCTTCTACACTCTTATTTCAAATTGCAGGTGATCCTTTGATATGTTTAAAATCCCTTTTTAAATTTCTCTTAAAGTACATTTAAAAAAATTAAAAGTCATTAAAAATTCATAAAAGAATATTAGGATAATAATCCTTTTCTTCTAATCTTGTCAGGCCTTCTAATCTTTAAAAATTATATAAATTTTTCCTGATTTTTTTTAATTCTGCAAAATTAAGAAAAATTGCCTTGAAAATTGTTCAGATTATTTGACAGTTTTTTAGCTCTTCTGTAATGTTTTGAAATGATTTGAAATAATTTTCTAAAATAATTCTTATTATTCCTATCCTAGAAACCTAAAAGAATTTATTTTGATCTTCGTGAAACCTTACAAAATTTTTAAAAAATCTTCAGAAGTTTTGAATATTTTCGAATGCATTCAAAATTTTTGAATATCTCTAAAACTTACTCAAATTTCAAAGTACTTTTTTCTTCTTTATTCATAATGTGTCACCTAAGGGTTTACATGACTCCCATTCCTTACAATCTTTCCGCTTATATATATATACGAGGGTGGATTAATAAGTTTCAGGCCTGACCAAGAGATGGCGCCACTAGGCCTACCTTGAGGTGTTGTTCTATAGTACCATCCTTAGATAGCTTGTAGCTATAGTTTCAGCCCGATCGCCATGTTAGTTTAGGTTTCAGAGCACACTGAACAAGACTCCTCTGTGTTT
>NC_046663.1:105042139-105045398 GCF_010883055.1 Belonocnema kinseyi | reverse complement strand
GACAAAATGTGTAGCCAGCGAGGGCGCATACTTTGAATAAAATATTTCTTATCATTCTCTTGAAATAAATGTGTTTTTTTCTTGAAAAAATACCGGTTTCATGTGTATACACCTGGTATGTAACATTTTTCTTCAATAGTTCATGAAGTGGAACTATGGTTTTCGCGTGAGCGTTTGTAAATTTGGTGTTAAAATTAATAAAACCGAGAAAGCTTCGAAGCTGTTTCATATTTTTGGGACGAGGATATTCTTTTAGTACCCTTAATTTTTCAGAGTCCATTTCTATCCCTGTTTTTGTGATTATGTGCCCTAAAAATTTTACTTAATCTCTAAAAAAGGAGCGCTTGGAAAAGTTCAGAGTCATATTTGCTTCTCTAAGTCTTGTGAAAAAAATTTCCAAATGTTCGAAATGCTTATTTATGTCTGATTATTTATATAATAAATCATCAACAAAAGTGACTAGGAAATCACCTATACCGCAAAGAGCCTAGCTTAGGCCTCGCATAAGTGCCGCTGTGCTTGTTTTTAGACCGAAAAGGGTCATTATAAACCCTTCATTCCCAAATATACATTTTTTACTCAGATTCCGAACCACTAAAAAATTGTGATAGATCTCTATGTCTTTTAATTTTATCCCGAGAAAAATTTGAATTTTTAATTTGATGGCTTTTTTCCCTGCGGCACCTATCAAGCTAGTATTTACAATAGCTAGGATAGGATACTTTGCAAATTTGGTCTCATTTTCTTTATAAAAATTAGCAGAGATACAGGTTACCCCGCTACCTGTATTGATTAACGCTTCCATATTTAGTCTTACGACCGTGAAATTTAAAATAGGACATCGTTTTTTATTTGTCTGTTTCGATGTTGATTCTTCTTAGCGAAGCTCGTCGCGTATGTCACTGAACTCCGTGTTTGTATTTTTGTTTGACTCCGCGTTCCCTTCCAACGTTACATTTATAGTTAACACGGGGTTGGTCAGTTTTCTGAACCTACTTTGTTACATTTTTCACCCAGTCCGGGGGCTGGGTACCTTCCCGTATGCACTAAGACTGCCAAAGCTGAAAACCCTTTTTTCTTTTGTTTTTTGAGCCCCTGAATCCGAATCCACAACTTAATTTTACGAAAAATGCGTAAAAAATTGTTTAAATTGCAATTTTTTAAACAAATGATAAAAAAGTGGTTTTTTCTATCCGGAAATTTTTTTTAGAAAACATGGTTTATTTTAGGAAGAAAAGGTCTCTAGTAACTTTTTTGTAAAATGCTTATTTCAAAAGTTATGAATTTTTAAAGGTCGAAAATTTGTCGTTTTTTACTAACTTTTACTGTTGATAATTTTTGATCTACCAAACATTTATGAAAATGTCAAAAATGTATGTTCGATCCAAAATTCGACATTTTGAAAATATTTATTAAATGATTCGTTTTTCATAGAACACAAAAATTATATGGAGGGGTATTACAGGAATATTTTTCACTCATTACCCATCACCTTAATCATATATAGTGTTAGTGTTTACTCATTTAAAAGTGTAGATTTCATGCTTCTACATAGTTATATTTTAATCAATTCACAATTTATATTTGAATTTTGAATTTGATATCTGTGCTCACCTTAGCGTTCTTAGAACATACCCGCTTATAGAGAAGAAATGTCAGATTCTTAGTTGATATAAATTTATTGTCTTTTTGGGCTGACCCCCAAGCTTATTTCAAATTAAATTGAAATTGTAGAGATGGTATTTCCTTCCAAACGCATTTCGATTTGCCGACGTTTGTTTACGTTTTTGATGGATATATTGGTGAGCGCCACATCAGCTGTCAACCCTCGTTACGCTAATTGCTTTTCGTTAGATTTTAATTTCTGAAGGGCCCGACTTCTTTTCTATTCACTGGCATTTTTCGATTCCCAGTGATCGAGACGTGGGTCTCCGATAGAAATTCACAATTCACAAACTCACGAACATTACGTGCGAAAAATTCTGCTGAAATAACATTTGCGTTGCTACCTGTGTCTATTATGGCATCTACGGGATAGTGTTTAACAATGACACGGTGTCTGTAGTTTATTGCACAAAATTTTACTTCATAATTTTTAATCTTTGATTTTTGAGATTTTAATTTTAATTACCAAAAAAAATCTCTCAGGGAATTTGTGAGGATCGAGCCCCCTAGTTGGTCGCCAGATGAAATATTATCATCTACGTAAAGAGGTAGAAACCGATACTTCTTCACTTCAAATGTGACATCATTGTGTCTCACAAATATGAATTGTGACTCCACTCAGCAGAGCCACCTTGTCCCTATTTGAAGCTACTATTGAAATACTACGCCCGAATCTCCTAACGAGATAACAAGTTACTTTTTGAGTATCGATTATCACGATCATTCAAGACTAAATAAATTATGCATGAGATTGTTTTATAAAAAAATGAGTTGGAAGGCTTATTCCATTTGGAGAAGGAAATTTTAGTTGTTTTTAAACTCTACCAAAACTCATTAACTTCTTAAAAACTGAAAAGAACATCTGAAATTAAATTGTATTTCTCATTTTCTCAGATGGACATTTCATCTGCGAAAATTTTCAAATTAAATTTTCCTGAATAATTTCTTATTATTTTGTATAATCTAAATGATCGAGAATAACGGATAATTGAATTTGCGAGGATCACCATAGTTAGAGATTCAAATGCTCCCATCGAATAAGTGTAATAGCCAGGACTTTTTGTTCCACGAATTTCCGACTGTTTTCTCGGAAATCTGCGTGGAGTTCCTGAACTATTAAAGTCTCGCGGGGTCTCTCTAGCGATAATGCCCGTGCGAATAGTGACTCGTATACATCGAGCATGTGGAAGCAGTGAAGCGGTCTGCCAAACAAATTGGTCTCTCGTGTTGATATACGAAAAGTCAACACAACAGATTTAAATTAAATTAAATCACCTCGTATTAGAGAGCGATCTAAAGGATCTCAATTCAGAAAAGTCTCTTTGCATGGATCACAGCTAATTTTGTCCCCTCAAGGATAACGTGCATGTGTGAAAATGAGTACTTACCCGGGCTCGTAGAAGTAAACCGCAGTTTAGTTCCTGAGAAGAATTAATTTACCGACGCATCGGTGGTCGGTAACAGACGAGTTTTCTCGTTAGGAGCGGCTATTTAAGCCCCCCTCCCCAGGTGTCACCTGAGTCACCTGTGCGCCCTGCTGTTAGTGGTATTTTGCAGAGGCATTTACCGCATATTACTTATTAGGCCGGTAAGC
>NC_046663.1:105037994-105042039 GCF_010883055.1 Belonocnema kinseyi | reverse complement strand
CGCCAATTAGCACAAATGGTAAGTTCCGACAGTGCCTACAAGTGTGCCTACTGGCCGCTAGATGGCAATACCGGTTTCATATGTATACACCTGGTAGAACTGGGACGAAAGCCATGAAATTGCTTTCCAAGAAGCAAAGGCGCTTTTTTGCACGTTAGCGATCATGCGCTACCCTGACATCTCACGCCCGTATTACTTATATACGGACCCTAGCAGATTAGCTCTGGGGGCGATTCTAGCTCAAAAAGATGAATCCGAAGATGAAAATATCATAACGTGCGCAAGTCGCACATTAAAGGGGCCAGAGCTCAACTATTTTACAACTGAATAAGAATTGCTTGCTTTGGTCTGGGCTCTCATTAAATTTAGAACGTACGTGCTAGGCACTAAGATTATAATCAAAAACGATTATAAAGCGCTGACATTTCTCAAAACCTGTTGTTTTGTGAGTGCGAAAATCACAAGATGGGCCCTCGCTATACAAGATTATATTTCAGAAATCGAATACATAGAAGGCAAGAAAAACGTATCTGCTGATGCCCTGAGCAGGAAAGCATTCGACAAAAATGCTTGCTCATTCGATACCATGAACGGATACGTATTTATCCACATACTAGCAAAAAAGCCCGTTGAAGAACTTCGAAACTTCATAAAAAATATGGCGTTAGAACAGCAAAAAGACCCATTCTTAAAAGAAAAGTATAAATTGGCATTAACAAATAAAACCACGCATTTCAAGATCCGCAACGGGACACTTTACTGAAAAATAGGAGAAACACTTCAAATCTGCGTCCCACAAAATTTCATTAATACTTTAATTGATGAATGTCATGAGA
This sequence comes from Belonocnema kinseyi, assembly GCF_010883055.1. Classification (NCBI taxonomy): domain Eukaryota; kingdom Metazoa; phylum Arthropoda; class Insecta; order Hymenoptera; family Cynipidae; genus Belonocnema; species Belonocnema kinseyi. The sequence continues at coordinate 105,041,203 of NC_046663.1, read as the reverse complement.
TGCATGCCCACATAGGACCAAGAAAATGCTATAAAATGCTAATTGAATTTTTCTACTTCCCAAAATTTGTCCGAACAATTCGTAAAAGATTAGCGATTTGTGATTCTTGTCAAGGAAACAAGATTAGTAACATGACAAACTACGCGGAAATGCAGACGATAGTACGTTCAGCGCCAAATGAAGCCCTCTCCGTGGATTTCTATGAACCGATTCCACCCACACGCGGAAGTTTTAAATACATCTTGTCAACAAGTAAGTTTTCAGTAAATTCGTACTCTGTACTCATTAAGAAGGTGCACCGCTCGCGCGGCGTTACATCGGCTAACGAAAGATTACTTCCCGAACTATGGTAAACCAAAAAAGATAATTAGCAATCAAGGGATTCAATTCACATCCCTAGAGTGGTCAAAGAGCCTAGAAAAGGAAGGTATCTGACCAATCCTTACAGTTGTCAGATATTCCCAATCAAATGGCATGGAAAGAATTCATAGCGAGATATCCCGTTTCTTTAGACCAGTTCTAGAAGACAACCACAACTCGTGTGGGCTATGGGAAGAAAAAATCGAGACGTGTTTCAATGAAGTTCACCATGTCACACCGGATTGCACACCTCTAGAAATCCATTTAAATAAAAAACCGGTACGAGCATGGAAAAAATGGTTGAAACTCTCTGAAAGTAAGGAAGACTTACCATATAACCGAAAATTGAAACTAGTCAGCGACCGAATTCAAAGACAAGGGACAAAACGAGCTAAAAAATTCAATGATAACCATACATTAAGAATTTAGAAATAGGATCGAAGGTCTTAATAAAAGCCTTAAGAACCTCGGACAAGGAAAATAAATTAACAAGAAAGTTCTTAGAAGTATACAAAGGTCCCTACCTGATAGAAAAAAATAGAGAAGGCACCTACTTGTTAAAAACCCTAAAACAAACTATCCAAAAGACACAAACAAAAACGACCTTAAACCACCATAAACAGAACTTTTTAGATGAACAACATCGGCCAAGTATTCACGGAAATAAATGGCTCAGAGATCACCATTCAGTGTAACATGAATGAGAACCACAAGTTGATCGTCGAAATCCAAAACTACATACAAATAAAAGCCCAACCAAAAATCCAGAAACTCCACAAAAAGGTTGGATCCCCATTTAGCAATTACACCTTACTGGAGAAATATTTATTCAAACTCATTAAACAACACAAAAACTACCCGTTTGTACATGCTGTAATACGCCAACGAGCTACAAGGAAGAACCACAAGCCGATCTCTTCGAGCTAGAAATGCGAGAATTTTACGGCATTCAAGAAAAAGTTATCTACACTTCCCCCTTTATAAATTCAGATTCTGAATAAAAAGAAACCCTTCTCAAAACATTCAAATGTTTCAAGAACAAACCCTCCTTTTATTTATCCTACTCTACTTAATTTTTACTAATACTATTAAGAAAATGAACAAAACGTGATCAGATATCATACAAAAACAATACAAAAACTCTAAACCAGGTTGCACCCCAGAAGAAACCCCCCAACAAAAATTTTTTTTCCTATTTCTAAATTAAAACGCAATCCCTCATCCAGACCATAATAATCAGAACAAATCTGGAAAACCCAAAAGTCGCATCTCCTACTGTGCCTTACACAACAGGGCGATACTCACGCCCCACTACTCTTCTTTATGTTGGGTTTTCCCTTTTATTTGCTACTTCATCTAGCTCGCTATCCAAATCGCTAGCGGGGAACAGATACAACGCTCGATAGTGACGTTTCTAGACACTAGCAATTTTAAGAGCGACTTGGTCAAAAGTCCCAAATAGAAAAAAAGGGGGCTGATGAAGAGTTCCAATTTAGTGGAACGTAACGTGTCGCCAGTCGATAACTGATCAATGTGGCTTATCGACATAATAAGTAATATGCGATAAATGCCTCTGCAAAATACCACTAACAGCAGAGCGCACAGGTGACCCACGTGACACCGGGGGGAGGGGGGCTTAAATAGCCGCTCCTAACGAGAAAACTCGTCTGTTACCGACCACCGATGCGTCGGTAAATTAACTCTTCTCAGGAACTAAACTGCGGTTTACTTCTACGAGCCCGGGTAAGTAGTTATTTTCACACATGCGCGTTATCCTTAAGGGGACAAAATTAGCTGTGATCCATGCAAAGGGACTTTTCTGAATTGAAATGAATGAGGCTTTTATGCAAGAAGCATAAGGAGTCTAAATTAAATTATTTACAGGTTTTGCGAAATGCAAGGTTCACATTATTTGATTTAATATCAATCTATTATAAAGATTGATACTCTTAAATTTATAGTAATTTAGCAGCCGAGTTCAAAGGCATTGAGATCGTTTAGATCGCTCTCTAATACGAGGTGATTTAATTTAATTTCAATCTGGTGTGTTGACTTTTCGTATCTCAACGCGAGAGACCAATTTGTTTGGCAGATCGCTTCACTGCTACCACGTGCTCGATGTATTCGAGTCACCATTCACACCGGCATTAACGCTAGAGAGGCCCGGCGAGGCGTCACGAGACATTTAATACTAGGAACTCCACGCATATTTCCGAGAAAACAGCCGGCAATTCGTAGAACAAAAGGCCCTGGCTATTACACTTATTCGATGCGAACATTTGAATCTCTAAGTATGGTGATCCTCGCAAATTCAACGATCCGTTATTCTCGATCATTTGGATTATACAAAATAATAAAAAAATTATAAGGGAAAATTTAATTTGCATATTTTCGCAGATGAAATGTTTATCTGGGAAAATGAGAAATAAAATTTAATTTCAGATTTTTTGTTTAGTTTTTGAGAAGCTAATGAGTTTTCGTAGAGTTTAAAAACAACTAAAATTTCATTCTTCAAATGGAATAAGCCTTCTAAATCATTTTTTTTTATAAAAGAGTCTCATGCACAATTTATTTATTCTTGAATGATCGTAAGAATCGATAATAAAAAATTAACTTGTTATCTCGTTAGGAGAATCGGGCGTAGTATTTCAACAGTAGCTTCAAATAGGGACAAAGTGACTCTGCAGAGTGGAGTCACCATTCATCTTCGCGAGTCACAATGATGAAATTAATTATTTCTAATAACTCTTCAGAGATTGGATTACATCCAGGATAATTAAACGTATTGCTCCTCGCAATATGATTAAAGTCACATTTGTAGTGAAGAAGTATCGTTTTTATCTCTTTAC
>NC_046663.1:105032180-105037894 GCF_010883055.1 Belonocnema kinseyi | reverse complement strand
TTTCCTCCTCCCATTCACATATTCTACACTTTCTCCTCTCTTCTTTTTCCCATTACATCCCCTCCCTTACCTCGTTTCCCAATCCAAATCTTGCTATTCTGTTCCACCTTCTCTCTCCCCATCCCTATTCTAAATACTTTGGCACTCCTTACTTTTTTATCATTTAATACCATTTCTTGTATTTTGATTCCTCAACCATGCCGCATATTTTTATTAATTGCCTTCTTATCTCCCTTTTTCCAATTCATCATAGCTTACTCCAATCCCGTCTTCTATTTCTCTATCATTAAAGAACTCCCTTCCTAATTTTTCCCATCTCGTTAATTCGATCGCCCTCCCTCTGCTCTTTTCTACCTCCATCAAACACTTTCTAGCCAAATACCCTCCATTTCCCTCCCTCTGCTTCGTCGAAAATTTCTATACCCTCTTTTCCGCTCTAATACTCAACTTATCCCTTTGCGCTTCTTCTCTCGCCATATATCCTGGCGTCCTCCAGTCTGCCCATAGTGTCCACCTTATATACCTTTCTTGTAAACTCTCAATGTCTTTCCTTTCTTTCCATCCCCATATCTCTCATCCATAATCTAATACCGGCCATACGAGCGTATCAAATAGCCAAATTCTCCTTCCCCAATTTTTTAACCCTATTTTTTCTATTTCCCATATCTGTTTCATTACCCCTGCTCCTTTTTTATCCTTTCTCTTATATGAACTGTATGATCTCCATTCGTTTGCAAGATATATCCCAAATATTTCAACTTTTATACTTCTTTTAACATTATTCCCTTTCATCTCCCTGTCCATTCTTTCTTCGCTCTTTTTTTCTAAACCTCATTGTCTTTGTCTTTTCTACTTTTACATTCATCTTTTTTCCATCTAAGTATTTCTCTAATCCTGTAATCAATCCCGCCATCCCTTCCTCATCCTCTGCCATCAACACTATGTCGTCTGCGTATGCCAGTGTATATATCTTTTCCTTCCCTATCCTAACTCCTCCCCAAACTTTTCTCCTCATTTCTTCTTACGAGTCTGACATTAATAAATTAAATAAAAGTGGGCTCAGAGGACGTCCTTGCCCTACACCTCTGACCAACCAGAAACTATCTCCTACTTGCTCTTTGCCGCTGCCTTTAGTCTCTCTAAAAATTCCCGAACCCCTCTTTATTAATCCCTCTCTTATCCTCTTTTTTACCATAACTTTTCCTATTTCGCCTCTTACTAGATAGTTCAGAACATATATGTTGTCCATTACCCCTATTCCTTTTATAAACCCCATCTGATTCGGTGACTCGATCTTTTTTCTTTAACTTTTCTCTTGAATCTCTCTGACAAAACAATGAAATATACTTAATATAGTGTTGGCATCAGCCTAAACCCCCCATAATCCTTAACCCTCTCCTTTGCCTTTCTTTACTATTGGTATAACTATCCCTTCTTTCCATAACTCTGGCCACCCCTCTCCTCTCTATACTCTACTACAGAGTATCCATGCCCATTTCTCTAGTTCCTCCCCTCCATATTTTCATATTCTTCCCTATTACTTTTTTCAATTCTAGACTTTCTTGATTCCTTTCTCATCTCGTTTTTTTTTCTATTTATAGTCGTCATCCCACTCACTTCTATTCCCCCCTTTACTAACTTCATTTTTGTTTGTGCACTCTAATCCTCTTTATTTTTCCTATCATTGTTTCAAACTCCTCATCCACATTTCCATTTCCCACTTTGATATTTGCTGACCTTTTCTCTAAACTGTTCTTTTCCTTCCCTTGACTAATCCCCTTTTCCTACAATTTTTACATATAATCCGCTTTTATTCATATTGCTATTGCCTTTTTGTAACCCTAATGTCACTATTCAGGGAAAGTAATCTGAATCAATACAATCACTCACCTCTAGTTTCTTAACCTTCTCTCTTACCTCATCATCCACTATCACATAATCAATTACTGTTCCCCTCTTAGCTCCTGAGCGTGCATATTCTCTTTTCTTATGTTCTTATATATTCCCGCTTAAGATATACCATCCCAAATCCTCGAATCTCTTTCAAAACTTTTTTCCTCCTCATTTAGTACCTTATCTTTGGCTTTTCTTTCTCTCTCTTTTCCCCATTTCCTTCCTCCTCTATCTCCTATTCTCGCATTGAAATGCCCATCTATTAACAGCCTAATCTGTTCTTTATTTTCTGCAATCATTTTTTTCCTATCCTCTTCTTTCTCCTGCATATCACCATTCACATAAAACCCTACTACCCTCCATTTCTCTCCTCCCATAATTACCTCTTCTACTATCAATAATTCCTTTTGTACTTTTCTGTCTTTTTTATCTTTTCTCGTTATATATTCATTCCTTACTTTTACTACCAATGCTCCCTTTTCTCTGCCCTTTTTATTCTTCCTCTTTGCATTTTGCACTTGCCATTTGTAACCTCTTGGTAACCTCTTGATAACCTCCCCTTACTCTTTCCCATCCTTTTTCATCAAACCACGTTTTTATCATTATGAATTCATCCCATTGTGTCAAACTTCTCATAAACTCTCTACCCCTTCTCTGCAATCCTGCTATATTCCAGTAACATATTTTACATTCTTCCCTACTTTCGTTTCTCATCTTTTTTTTCTTCTTACTATTTCTTATTTTCCTATCTCCTGTTCCTTCCTTTCCTAGTTTCCCTGTACCTCATTTCTTGATATATGTTTCCTTTCTTCATCCCAAACCCACCATACTTCGTCTATCTGCATTCTGTCATACTTAACCCATGTTCTTCTTCCCTTTTTTCTTTCCTTTTCCGCTATTTTCCTTAACTTATACTGCATCTTCCTTTTTACCCATGAAAAATCATCCTCTATTCTCTCCGAGCTTCCATATAACATCCTCTTCTTTGTCATTACTTTCCTCTGATGTTCTCATTTCTTTAGTCTTATCAGTACCATTCTCTTCCGTTTTCGCTGTTCCCTTCCTACACTTCTCACTTCTTCTATCTCTGTCTTCGCATCAATCCTTTTTAGTACTTCTTCCACTCCTTCCTTCAGCTCCTTCCCCTCTAATCTTATACCCTTTATCACTATGTTTCTTTTTCTTTCTTCCCTCTCTTTTTTTTTCTATTCTTTCTTCTATTTTGGCAGGCTTTCCTTCTCCTTATTCCCACCTTGCATCTCCTCTACCTTTTTATCATTATCTTCATGATTCTCTAGTTTTTGTTCCGATGACTGCATCCTCTTTTCTAACTTTTCCCTGACTTCTTCCCATTTTTTCTTTCTTAAGTTCCGCCATTCCCCGCCTAATTTCCTTCTTTAACTCTTCTTCCCTTTTCTTCTGCTTTTCTTCATAAATCCCCATTACCACTATCATTACTTCGCGAATTTCCTTTAGTCTTTCCTCTTTCATCGGAACTTCACTTTCATCTCTGCTTCCATCAGCGCCCTTAATATTATCATTCTTCTCTACAAAATTCTGCGTTTCCGGTGGCGATCTAAACATTTTTTGATATTTTACGCTCCCACCGATATCTTCATTCTCTTCACTGCTTCACCTTTCTTCCTTTTGATAAAGGTTTTCTTATAATTCCCCCTTGACTTCCTTTCTTTGATCTACTCTTTCGGCTTACGGGACACTACCTGCTCTAAATCTGTTTCTTCCGCGGAGATACTCGCTCCGCTAGCCATGAATCGAATTCGAACTCTCCCGCCTTCTATGCTTCCCTGCCTCTATCTACTGTCGCGGTCTGGTACCTGACGCGCCTTTATTTGTCGCTACCCAACCCTGCTACTACCAACCCGATTAACCCAGTCCTCCCATCCTGTCACAAATCTCCAAACAGACTAACCTGAACTTGAACACAAATCTGTCTCAATCCTCAAAATATCTACCTGCCCTTTTCAAACTAATAATCCCTTAATTAATCTCTTACATCCACACCTTTCTACACACTTCCACAATCCACTCACCTTAAATTTCACCACAATATCAGAAGTACATTTTTAAAATCAACATATAATTTTAAAAATTGTGTCACAAAATTGCACAAGAAGACCTAATAAGAATTATGTTCCTTAATTCAAGGTTTAAAAAATTTACTTATATTCTTCTGAATTTTTCCCATGACTTTTAAGAAAAATAGTTTTACCTCCTTGAAATCTTTCGGAATTTATTTAGAGCTTCTAAACTTTCTGTTTCAATTATTCAAAAATCTAAGTTTTTTACAGTATTTAAGTTTAAAATTTGATTAGTATTTCGTCAATTATTATCAATATTTCATGCATTTATCATTTTTTTGAACCCTTAAAAAAATTCTTTAAAAAATCTTCACAAGTTTTTATTATTTTCGAATCGTTACAAAATTCCTGAATATCTTTTAAACTTACGAAAATTTGAAAGGACTTTTTTTAAACCAACATAAATTTAAAAAAAGATTTTGCAACAAAATTGCGCAAGAAGGCTTGATGAGAATTACGTTCCTTATTTTTTCTAAAATTATAGAATATAGCAAAGTTGCATGAATTTTCATTCTGTGGATACCCTACGAAATTCAGTTTGCATAAAAACTCCTAATAGGCACATGGGCCACTGGCAAAGGATCGTAAAGTCAAGGGGGCTCGGGCTCGTGCTCGTGCATTTTCGACTCTACAGGAGGCTGGTCTACGAAACATGTAGCAGAGCCGACTCATCAACACGCTACGTTTCAATGTATTTCTCATAGACTGGAGCGTGGTGATGGCCGAAAAATACCACGTTCTGGAAACACTATTCTATTGTCATACAAATGTTTTTCCCCGGGCCTTACGAATTTTCTGTGAAACCTCCTTTCATTGACTTGTATCAACGAAGGAGGTCCAATGGCTGCCATCCGCCAATGTTCGCCTCCACGGTAGAGTCCGTCGTGCCGATTGGTGTCATCCTACGGACTACTGGGGTTTCTATTGGCTGCGCAAACGCTAGTTTTAATATGGCCGCCTCGAGTCTCGGCCGATGAGTGTCGCTTCCCATCGCGACGATGGAGGGTTTATTCGGCGTTTATTCGGCCGTCCAGGTTCTACTCTACTCGTTTGAGGTGATGCAATGGAGGAAGGACGAGCTTACGGGTCTTGATATCGCTACACATAAGACTATTCATATGCGTAAGAGCATGCATATTAATTCGTCTGTTCCGCGATAATGCATCTTACGCCACACAGTGTGATAAAGTAATATTTTTTTGTCAGAATTCATTATCTTTTAATAGAAATAACTTTGAGTGATAAATCATATTGAAAGTTGTAGATGAACAACTAGACGTCCCATGTGTCTTAAAATATCACACAATTTTGGTAACCTGAAAGATAATTTTACAGCATAAACATCACTTCAATTTGGTCTGGGTTTATTGCATAATGAGATTAAAGTTTTGAAGCAAAACCTTCACATATCATACCGAAAAATTATTGAAACCTGGGATATACGAAAAAATGTGAAAAGTAATTTAATAATTTTATATATACATATTTTCTTCTTTGTTTATAAAATTACTTATTTCTATTATTTTTAGAGCAATATAAACGACGTAAACTTGTTGTACAAAACAAATTTTACTAACAACTAGGATTTTATGTAAAATTAGGACTTCAATTATTTGCAAAAAGCACTTACAGTCTGTCAAGTTAAAGCGTGGGTGGCTTTACTCGCAGTCGGTAAGGTGTATCGACATGATTTTGGTGTCAAAATATTAAGAAGAGCTCCCT
>NC_046663.1:105026553-105032080 GCF_010883055.1 Belonocnema kinseyi | reverse complement strand
AAAGAGGGAGCTCTTCTTAATATTTTGACACCAAAATCATGTCAATACACCTTACCGACTGCGAGTAAAGCCACCCACGCTTTAACTTGACAGACTGTAAAACTGGATGAGCTGGAAAATGTTTGCTATAAGACGTATTTTGTACATGATGAGCTTTGACTGTGGTCCGGAATGAACCCTTTTTTGCACAAACTTTGGGACACGGTTGCGATATTGCCTGGCAGTTTCCGTTGCGAATGATTTACTTTTCTGAAGATGCAAATGAATCATGGCATACATTTAATAGGAGAAGCATGATTTCACATGCGCGAGAATGTAGTAGAGAGAAAAGAATACTTGATGTTTTTATTCGCGCAATCTATTCTACTAATCCAAAAATCTTATTAGTATTATGTAATGATAGATTAAAAGTACACGCAAAACAAAAAATTTGTTCAGAAATCAAGAAATTTATTCAAGAATGGTAAGACAATTTAACATACATATATGTTCCGGTAATTTCATTTTACGCACAAATTCTCTGGCTTAGACTTAAAAATGATTTTTTCGAGAATTCTGTGCGAATTAAATACTGCTGAAAAGACGTCAAAAATGTGCATTTACATTTATGTAAAACTAATGCATGTATGCTTGCTCGATTAAAGTCTATTATTCCGTTAATAAGAAAGGGTCTAAAAATGATCTATCAAGCAATTATGATTTCTATATAGGTGTGATATAAAGGTTATTTTATACTACCAGAATTGTTTCAATTGCGTTCTTCCTAACTATACACTTACGTACAATTTTATTTAAAGTTAAAATCTTCAGGCATTTCAATCAAATGATTTACGATTTTTAATACCATCTCCAAAATTCTAAAATGTAGCAATTTTCAGTCATATCGATTTAGTTTTAGAATTTTTGTCAATTTTACAATTTATTTTTTTATAGTCTTAGGAGACTTGTCCGCCATATTGTATTTGTCATTTTGAATTTTGATATTTGGACTTCGGATTCAAAGTCAGCCACCAAAATCCCCCAAGTAGTAATTATGAGGTATTTTTGCTTTATTTTAGAATGTTTGTCTGCCAAATTGGATTCGCTATTTTTAATTTAAACATTTCGACTTGGAATTCGAAATTAACGACCCTAAAACCCTTTAAATATGATGAATGGCAAAATTTCATTGCGTAGGGAAAATTAAGACCTGACAGGTTTTAAATAGCATTTTCAATCGCTTTTTTCTCCAAGGTCTAAAGTCCAAGAGTCATTTTAAGGCCGGATTTGGAATCGGCATGCAAAAATCTATTTAAAGAAATGTGTAGCACGTTCAATTTTATACCTAAGTGCTCATGGTGAACGATAACACAGGCCTACAAAAAAGTAGGTTGTGCGAAAGATCAAAGTATGGTACCTGTATGTATTTTGGAGCGCTGAACACGAATCTGACATCAATTTTCCCCAGAACGTCAGGATATTCCCCTAAATTGCAGAAAATTCCCTAGTAAATCAACTTTTATGGATATAAATTACCCTCGGTATTCAAATCATCTGAAAACAGATCAGGTAGAATATTTTTATGTATTTTGGGGCGCCAAAAACGAATCTAAGACTAGTTTCTCTCCAAAACATCGGGTTTTTCCCATAGACGTTGAAAATTTCCTATAAAATCAGCTTTGTCGGGTATAAAATAACCCTTCTTATTGAAATCGTCTGGAAAAAGATCAGGCATGATATTTTTATGTATTTTGGGGCGCTAAACGCGTATCTAAAATCAGTTTTTTTCCCAGCAGGCCATGATTTTCCACTAGACGTGAAAAATTCCCTAGAAAATGAGATTTTTATACATGGAATACTCTTGGTATTAAATTCATCTGGAAGGCGGCGTAGTAGGAATGAATCGAATCTGAGTTACCCTTCATTAGCTCTAATTGTTTTAGCAGGATTTGAAAGGGGAACTGAGCCTACTTCAAAATTTTTTCTAGGCGATCGTCACACTGAAAACACATTTGACCTGAGGTTTTCGATATTAACCAGGTTTCCATACTAGAATTATAATTTTATTATATTGTTTTTCTGGTCTTACGCACACGTTTATCACTATAAGATCTATGGAGTGGTTTTGTTCTTCTCTTTGTTCCTTTTCTCTTACAATCTCTTTGCAACATCCAGCAGAAGTCTGCCATCATATGCTCATCCCATCGTCGTTGACACCAACGCTCCTCTGTCTTGATATCTTAATAGGATCGCTTTCCCTGCTCCTTACTGAAATCTGCGCAGTTTATTGGAAAGTAATCCAAATGTGCATGAAGAAAATGCAATTTGAGATTCATCAAACAACCTAGTTTCCTGAAGTTTTCAACCATAGCAGACACTATCTTTCTGTAATTTCCACTTCTGTTAGGACCTAGAAAGTGTTTTACAACTTTTTTGAAACTGGCCCATGTCCTTCTTTTAATTTATTTTCAGAAATAGCCGAAAATGTGTGACCTAACTAAGCAGAATCATTGACCGTTTTTGTCTAGTGCTTTAACAAATTGTTTCATCAATCCAAGCTTTATATGAAGGTGCGGCAGAAGGATTTTTGTAGTATTTACAAGTAGTTCGTTTATCACATTGTGTGAGCCTGGAACCATCTCCGATCTTGGTGTCTAATCAATCGGCTTATAATGAATTTTCATATCTCTACTATCCCAGAGACATAAATAGCATGGGAATTTAGTATAGCCCGATTGTTGCCCAAGAATCATTGATAGAATCTTGAGATTCCCACAAATTTGCCAATTATGCTCTTCATACTTAATTTTCTTCAGAACTACTTCAATATTAAGATGTTCTTCTTTCAATATTGTTGAGTGTGCTACTGGTGTCGATGCATATTTGTTTCATATTATGGAGCAGCAATGCATTCAGACTACGTTTTGATGAATCTATAAACAGCCTTCATTCTTCAGCTCTGTACGAATATTTCTTCAGTTTATTTGTCAAGCCTTTTACATTGACTCTTGACTCTTGTTCTGAATAGTCTTCACCTTCTACTTCACTGATAGATACAATGATTTCAGATGCAACTTCTACTATATACGAAGCATTATCAGATAAAAGCGTCGGCTTTGTTATGTTGGAAAGATTTGCGTAAACTATTTGAGAAATATTGTGACTATTGAATCCTGCAACATTCGTCGTACAGAAATAGCAAGCTGCCTCACCTTTCGGGTTTCTCCATCTAATGGGTGTCTTGAATTTCAGTTTCGATCGATCCTCTTTTTCATTCTATCGGCTCAACAGAATACTACAAGTGCTATATATTGAATGCGGAACCCATTCCATTTCTTGATGAGTCACCTCAAAACAAAATCAATTTCTATAAATACTTTTCATCTTGTCTGAAAACTTTCTCTAACTACTCTTCTTTTTATACTCACCACAAATGTAGCAAAACGGTTGACGCACGATAGGATCCTGTGCCGATCGTAGGTGAATCCACCGCCCTACGGATAACTCTCATATTCCCCTAGGTCTAAGTATGAAGGCTTTCCGATTGCAGGGCAGCGTGCCTAACAGCGTCGGAGGCGTCCTTACATAACAAAGCCGGTCTTTATTGGAACAGAAAACGAATCATTCGACACATGTCTTTTCAGGGCAGTTTTCATCGTCTCCAGCATCCTCCAAGGTAGCAGATTTAAATAACACTTGTGCTTTTTCAGCTGCTACTGTACAATTTGAGATTTACGAGGAACATATTTTTATCTTCGAAGTTTAAGAATAGTCAGATATTCTTATCACGCAATCCGAAAATTTGTTCCTTCATTCGGCTCTCAATTTTTCCACGCTAATGGGAATTTTTGGATCTAGGGGAAAACTTTGGAGAGTTATCGGAAATCTGAGTCCAAATTCGTATTCAGTATCTAAAATATAAAAAGATACTATACTAAGCCCGCTTTACAAATGAATTCACACCCAATGTCAATTCGGTATACGAAAACCTGCTTTTCTCAGGAATCTCCTGTATCCAGTAGAAAACCCATAGCTGCCGGAAGAAAATAAAAATTACGTTCGTATTCAGTGCCTCAAAATACAGCATGATATCATATTTGGATCGTCTTTCACATCAGTTGAACAACCAGGGTAACTCCTCATACGAAAAACCTGCTTTCCTAAAGAATTCACCACATTCAGGGACAAACCCTAAGGTACTGAGGGGGAACTAATGGCAGATTCGTATTCAACTCACCACAATACATGTAGATATAATAGCTAACCTTTTTCGAGATGATTTCAATACCAAGGGAAATTTCATACCGGAAAATGATAATCTTCTATGAAATTTTACTCTTTAAGAAGTAAACCCTGAAGGGTTGGGAGGAAACTAATGTGAGATTCATACTCAGCGCAACAGAATACCTAAATAAATCATTCTCCCATCTGCTCATTGACGATTTTAATACCGAATTAAAGAAAGCAGAGGTTGAAAAATTCCGCCAAGAGCTTCTTGACAAGAAAATGCATGGAATCCTAATTGAGGTGCAGAGTGTGTCATGCATACGCTGAGTACCTAGCACACATTTTATCTGGTAAATTTATCCACGCGGGAAAGGCTTATCTCTATAGAGATAATGCAGCCCTAAGATTGGCCGTGACCCTGCCCTGCCGAAGTCTCCAATATAAGAAGTGCCAAATTTTCTGGAACTGCAATTTTTGGACAGCAGTGTTAGCTGCACAGATGAGGCCTGAAATCGTTGGAGGGGTACCAAGACCTGAAAAGGGAGCTGCTGCAATGGCAACTAAAAAAATTCCGTTGCAGTAATTGTCCTTGTGATCAGTGCTTTTTGAGGTGCAAAGCTGTCACTTATCAAAGCTATCACCCGCGATCTATAGATCTGATAGATGGCTGTACGATACTTGCCTCACAAGAATACACGCGTAGACATAATAATGTAGCTGGGATCGTTCACCTAAAAATTGCCCTGAACACTGGCTCACTAGAGAAATTTCAGCCTTACTACTAATATAGTCCGGTTAAAGTACTAGACAACGAAGACCATTTCCTTTACTGATCCCTATAAATAGGGTTTCCAGTATGAATGTGGGTTCTCTATTGGGCTATCCAAGATGAATGTTTGGATCCTTATAAACAGGCTCTTCAGGATGAATGTTGAAACTCTATAAACGGGCTCTGCAGGATGAATATTGGATCCCTATAGGGATCTCGAGTGTGATTGTCGGATCTACGCAGGCGGGCTGTCTGGTGTATATATTCGCAAGTGATGACGAATGCGCAAGCAGAACATACAGTTTCTGAACAATTACTGACACAACCGAATCTACTAATCACTTGCCGCTTTTCGCGACCGTATTTTGTAGCGAAGTACTCGGCCATGCATACATGTGGGTGGAAGGTAGTCAAAAATAATAACATTAATAATATTGTCACCTTCAACACTCCAGTATGAATGTGGGTTCTCTATTGGGCTATCCAAGATGAATGTTTGGATCCTTATAAACAGGCTCTTCAGGATGAATGTTGAAACTCTATAAACGGGCT